>NC_135758.1:22558301-22581999 GCF_052425735.1 Oculina patagonica | reverse complement strand
TTAGAAGGCCAAAATTCTGGCTGTCCAGTAGTAACAATTGTATTGTTGTTTGTATGTTATTGAATGAAGTTGGGGTTCCTCTGAGAATATAAACCTCTGAGTAAGTTAGTACTAGGGGCCTGGCGCACGCTACTGGTGTACACGACCGTAACATCGAGCGAGTGCACGATATTCGTGCTTCGGCGAATTGCACGGTTTGTGTGCATAAAAACAATTTAGGCACGGCTTGGGCACAGTTTAGGCACAGTTCATGCACAACTTACGCACGGTTCAGGCACGATTTAGGCACGGTTCAGGCACGGTTCTGGCACGATTTGGGAACACTGTAGGCACAGAGTATGCACGTTTTACGCCAGATTTCAATCCATTGTGAATGTACTACAATAACGAGCTTAAAGATTTTTTCAGCGCATTTTAATTGGTAAAATGTCGAAGACGATAGCGTTAAGAATGCGTTTCGATTTTTCTTCTTTTTCACTGAATGAAAATTTTTCCTAACACCTTGGAACAGGTTGTGAAAGTGGCAAAAAATAAAGAATGTTTGTACGTGCTATCAGACTCACGATTGCTTCAATTCATGATCTTGTTAGCAAATATTTCATTGCGTGACAAGCAGCTTGTACTGAATATACAAGCCAACAGGATAGGTACTTGGCGATTTCCATTTTCCAGACCATTAAAACTTGATATCAGCTGATGGCTTTTTACCTCGTTAACAGCATTGAACTACCATCACAATTTCTGTTGCATAATTGTACATTTAACTGGAAAACTTGTTTTACACAACAACGAAATCGTAGAACTGCATTTGCATGCTAGCTAGACGAGCCCTAGACGAAGAGTCTGTGTTGACAGACTTTGTTGACTTAACTTTAATGCAATTACAGACTGGCCAATCAGAAGCTTTGGTTCTCACGGTTGAAAGTATAATCCTTGAGAAGAAAAGTCCGGCTGGTGTGGTTTATTCTGTTGAAGCAGAGAGGAATATCGCGCTGTTTTCCTTTGGTTCATGATTTATGCAAGCTTTTTAGTTGAGACTTTGAGACTTCTGATTGCAACAACATTTATTTCAATAGAACAAGCATAACTCATCAGTTTTTACAACAGTTAAAAACGATCAAGTATCGCTCGATATTTGCGCTTCAATTTGACTTCAGATGGTTTGACCTAATGCCTTCACTTAACGTATAACTTTTGGATGCATAAAACAACCAGTTACAAAGAAAGTAATCTTTCATCCTTTCATACTAGTGAGCTTCCTTTTTTTCGTGAAGGATGGGCACATCTACCCGCAAGTTGCAAGTTGTAGATCTTTAGTAAATAAATAAACTCTAAGGTAAGCAATTTATTTGTATCTTTTGACTTCTTTCTATGTAGTTTTCTAATCTGATCACTTTTCATTTTATTATAGAAATTTACTTTAAAGTTACACAATGTAAATACAAACCTTACCTTGTCTTGACAACTGAAATTTGATTTCGGGCCAGAACTCTTGTCGAGAAATTTTCTCTTGCACGATAAAGGTTTTGGTACAGTTCAGGCACAGTCTAGGCACGATTCTGATACAGTTTAGGCACAGTTTATGCACGGTTTAAGCACGGTTTGGGCACAGTTTATGCACACTTTAGGCACACTTTAGGCACAGTTTGGGCACACTTTAGGCACGGTTTAGGCACAGTTTAGCACGGAAAAGAGCGTTTTTGTGGTTAGGAAACGATGGTCTAACATCGAAAATCTAGTATTATTTTGAAAAGGGATTGTATTATCTCGGCAAAGCTATGACTGACAAAAAGCTGATTTTATGTCAATTAGAGATATGGTGTTTTTGAAACACAAAGATAAGTGGATAGAAAGAACAAGCGAGTTTTAGAATGCACGTTTCGGTGAAAACAAATACATCATCTTGTGGGTCGCAAAAGTGACAGGGCTCGGCACTAATTTTTTACGCGACTTTCCATGTTGGAAAGTAGCCTTCAAATTTTACTTTCCATCTCAAAATTTTACTTTCCAAAATGGACGACAGTTCAAAAGTTGCTAACCATGTTTAATTAATATTAAAAAAATCTTACTATGTGTCTCAGCATTGTTTTAGTTGTTAAAAGTTGGACGTCTCATCCTCGTTCCACTAGCGCACCAAAACTGCACTCCAGGTTGAGGGTTAAACTCGGCTGTGAAACACTAGTCCCTTCAATACGAATCCTCATGAGACAGTCTAATACTTCAACTGACAAGCATGATTTCCAGTCTGACTTTATTTTCCCCATTACTGAAAAACCTCGCTCACAAAATGCTGTTGACAGCGGTAGATTCAGTGTAATTTCAACCAACATAAGGACATTGGGAAATCTGTCCTGAACGCGTACATCTGAAGTGCTTTTGCCCGTTTGTCCTTCGTCAACTTTTTCTTTTTCGCCTTCTTTTTGTCCAACATCACTACTACGTCGAGAAAAACCAAACTTAAAGAGAATCATTTCCCTGGAAAGATTTTGTTACATACCTTCGCGACAGAAGATCAATATTGCACCATACCACGTGTGTTTATAGTACCCAGACCTCCTCGGGAGTTCTCTTGATCCAATATGGCGGAGAATGCGAGAATAGCGTAAAATTTGTCTTTTTAAGACGAGTTGTCATTGTCATTTGGCTATTTTTTATCATTATCATAATTTTTACACACTGTTTTCCACTTAAGCCTTTTAAGCATAAAATTTGCTTTCCAGTAAAGCCTAAAATTTACTTTCCAGATCGGGTAAGAATTTTGGTTCATTTTCGTTTTTTTACTTTCCAAGAAGAAAATTTACTTTCCAGTGGAAATCAGGAGAGTGTTAGTGTCGAGCCCTGAGTGATCAGGTGAAAAAAAGGTCCTCAGCTTTTTATAAGGTGAGCTTTTTTTCAAGATTCAAAATGGACATAGGTTAAAGATTCTCTCTATGAAGTTTTATTACTGTATTCCCTATTAAAGTCGAGAAATCCTAAATGTGCCTATGTTAGACCGTAAATGTTACGCGCCATGTCAAAAAAAAGCCGTTTTCAACAGTGTTTTTTTAATTATTTTTCGTCAAGATACACTTTAAAAAGAAAATAAGTCTTCCAGAAGAAATTTCTTTGATAGTTTAAAGTTGTGTTCAAATCTTAACAAAATCTCAATTTGGACAGCTTAACTACAGCATTTTAAAGTCAAATTTACAGCACTGATCACCAGTAGCGTGCGCCAGGCCTAGGTTCAGATATTATGTACATGTACTTACTTTTCATCTGCTTGATAACGCTCTTATTCAGATCAAGCCAATGCTGAAAACAAAACAAAAGCTGTTAGTAAATAATAATTACAGCAAAAAGACTGAAAACCTCTGATTGCCGACCCTGCTTCTTCTTGGTAAAGAAGATCATTTCTCTCAGACTCTCTCATTTCTTTCAGACTCTTTCATATACTTTCATTTCTGAATAATTATATATTCAAAGTTATATAACTTTTAAGAAAGAAAATATATATATGCAGTTTAAATTTCAAATGGTAAAAGTAATCATTTCCTGGCAAAGTACGTACCCTGTCTGGACATTTAAACCCTTTTTTGATTCAACATTTTTGTATCTTTAATGTTTAAATCAACTGTGAGTAAAGAATTCAGCTTCTTTAATCATTTTTTGCTCAACATACAAAAATTACATTAGCAGTGGATATGGATTAACCAACTGGCCTGCAGCCTTTGGGTAACAACTATAAACTGGTTGCTGGTAAATTATTTACCAGCAACCAGTTTACCATGCAGAGTCAGTTGTCTAAAATTTGACAAATTTAATAAATTAATAATAAAAGTGATGCTAAACATTTAATTTAATTATTAAAATGTGATGTATTTTCATAAATGGAACACCTGACTGGACGTTTAGGTGATGACAACAACAAAATGTTTGAAGTGTTGGGTATTTGGGTTGGTAATCAAACAAATAGAAACAAATAAACTGCTAATAGATACAAAAAAGTGTGACGATCTAGTTATGTCTAGAATTCAGACAGATAAGCATCAAATTATCTATAGACATAATTACCAAAAGCCATTTATTTGCTATGTGACAACTGTAAACCTTAGCTTTCATGGACAGTTTTCTTAGCCTGCTATTTAATTATGCACAACTGATTAAAAATCAATTTCGTGCTTATCGCCTGGAGTGAGTACACAAATTAGCTTGGGAGGAGCGTGTTAAACCAAAGAAACAAATTTTACAATAGTTAGTGCCACAAGGTTTTTAGACCCCGGTAGCAATACTCTTCAAAGGTCAGGCAAAACAACAGAACAATACTGTCAAAAGACTTTAAATATAAAGAACCCTGAAAAGACGCTACGTTGTAAACAATAATCAATTCACAAAAAATATCCAACTGACATCCCAAAAAACAAACAACTACCAATTTCAGAGCAATTTGCAGAAAAAACGTAAGCTCACCCTTTGTTTTGCATCGTCAACGTAGCGAAGGCCAAAATAATCTTTCTCTAGCAAATCCAAAGTCTTGCAAACCTCATCGAAGACAGCCTGTCCTTTGACGTCCCTCTATATTTGCAAAGAAGCAAAGACACGCAAACAAAAGGAGGTGTTAATGAAATCATACATTTGTTGAACTTGTGAAAAGCAGCCCAGCCCAAGAGCGTAACAAACTCCAATATTTTAACATATTGCACCACTAATTAACATTGAAAATGAAGTTATTACTAACTTGCTTACTCGATAAGTAATCATTCTTTATTTTATTAGCGCAAACTAGCTCGAAGTGTTATATTTTATTCTATAAACAAAGTTTAAAATGTTCGAGTTTAGATAATAGAAGTTCTACGAAGCATGCAAAACTCGTGCATATTTCTACTACCTGTCGCCGATCGGACAGAAAAGAAAGGCTTTTATAGTGATTCTTTTACATTGAAATCGTAGTTTTGCGATGTTGTTCCAAAACTGTTAAAACTAAAGGGTACTTATCCAAACTGGCCTTCACTACAATGCAACAAGACCTGACCTAACGCAAATTATCATTCCGTGTTCACGTGCAATACATACAAAGATCAATCCCGCAAACATCGCATGCAAACAATCAACAAAATTCGGGTCATCTTGTTCTTTTTAACGCCCTTTTCGCTACCTTGGCTAGAAATACTGAGAAAGAACCAGAACAGTTTAAAATCGAGAGCTAAAGGCGAAAATTATGTTAAATCTTGTGACTTGCTTGTCACGCTCGAGCGACCACAAGCTTGATGTTCGCGTGTAGCATACTACCATTTTCGAGCGACCGTGAAAGGCCAACGTTTTCCCGCGTTTTTACACGGGTAAAACATTCAAGTTTGTCTAGCCAATCTGTCACGTTTTTCAACTGAAACAGATGACGTGTAGAGCGTGAAAATGACAAGTTTTGACAGCTCCGCCTCTGTGTTTTTGCACGTGAATCACAGGTTTTCAAAAGATTTCAAAACGTTTCTTCGTCGCGATGAATGTAAACAAGAAAGGGCGTTTATATGCTCCGGGGAAAGCATGTGACATAGATCTTCGAGGGCTTATTATTTCAAAGTGCCTAGAGCATGGTGGCGATCCAGCCAACTATTTTTTGCCTGTTGCGTTTAACACTGTTGCTCTTGAAACGGGGGTTGCCATCAATACAGTGCGAAAGATTTGGCACCAGTTTTGTACAACTCGCACCGTCGCTGCTTCGCCGAAGGGTGGTGATATTTGCAGCAAGCTCTCTGCGGGAGATCTTGAACTGATCGAGACACTAAAAACAATAAGAGGTTCTATATCGCTCAGAGAGTTGCACGCTGTGCTCGCTGATATTGGCGATGTGCAAGACATTTCCTTATCATCTTTATCGAAGGCAATAAAATCCAAGTTACTTTCTGGAAAGAAATATTCCAGAAAGAAAATAACACATGTAGCAACAGAGCGATTTACGCATGAAAACATGGTCTACACACAGCTTTTTATCAATTATCTTTCTTCTAAAGACCCCTCCAAGATTAAATTCTTCGATGAAGCCGGGATAAAAACTCCTGATTGTGGCACTCGCATCTACGGCAATTCACCTGTGGGTGAACGCTGTGTGGAAATTTCGAGAAAGGTCGAGTCACCTAATTATACGCTGAACTCACTTATTTCGCTCAATGGTGCGGAATATTACAACATAATTGATGGACCTACCAATACAATAGAATTCTGGAACTTCTTCGAAGAGGCGGCCAATGCGACAAATATAACCAACGATAGACCGGCTTTAGAAGTCGGTGACATTGTTGTTATGGATAACTTGGCTGTACACCATTACGAAGGGGGCGAGGCGTTGGAAGAATACCTAGCTGACATGGGTATTGAACTTATTTTTACCCCAGTTTATTCACCAGATTTAAACCCCATAGAGTTATCTTTTAACAAAGTGAAATGTTTGCTAAATGGACTGTTAGCAGACCTTGTGAAAGAAAACTTGAAGCTTGCAGTCGGGGAAGCTGTCGAAGCTGTTTCCAGCGCAGACGCGAGAAATTTTTATGCGGCAACTGCGTATTTGTTTCCCCCTGTTTAAAAGTAACGCAACAGGATAACCGTATTATATCAGTGTATATTTTGTTTAACTTTAAAAAAAATAAAAATGTTTTTGTTGTGGTAGATGATTCGTCTTAATATATCGCATGTATGTTTTTTAACTGGTAGGAATTTTAAACGTGAGTTAAATTTTTAATAGACAAATCCAAGAAACAATGTCTTGAAACAACTCAAGTTAGTTACAGCTAATATACTAGTAGTGCACCCATACATGGAATTTGTGCTAAAAAGGAACGATATCTTGCACACATAGCAGCGCTAAATAAATTTAACGAATTAGTACACGCACCCTACAACTGTCAAATATAACACAACTTAAGTTCTATAATGTAAGCTATTAAACACAATGAAAGTTTCACTCCATCAATATGTCGTGAAAATGTCAGCAAACACAACGAATCCCTAACGAACTTATTGATTAAATTTTAGAACGAATTGAAGAAGCGTTTTATGTGAGACAAGAGCAAAACTTGCAAGCTCAGTCAACGACAGTTAAAAAGTGTTGTTCTCAATGTTCTTGGAGTTCAGCGAAAGCAACAAATGAGCAGTTTCTTTTGCTGTTTCATCCTCCGTCAGCATTTCAGGTCCAGCTGCAGTATGAAGGCTGCTGTTACTCGTATCTGTTTCAGCAAGAGAATGCTGAAAACATTGCATAGGCGGTTTCGGAGTGGAATGAGTAAAGATACCTTCCTGTGGTGAAGGACTCGTCTGCGACTGATAAGAGGCGTCCAATCTAGCGGGTGGTGGAACCATTACCATTCCCGGCGAGAATGGCATGTATAAGGCTCCATGGTAGCTTGAGTGGTGATAAGGTAAAGAGGAAGAAGGATTGCTTAACTGTTGTGCATTTGCGCCCATGCCGCTTTCAATTAAGCTTTGTTTCAAAACCATATTCAGTTGTTCTTGCTCTTCTTCCTTCGTTGCTGGACGGCAACGGAAAGCCAGATCAGAACTAGAAAAACTTTTATTTGTTTCAGTTGCCTGCGGAAAAATAATGCCATGATTTTCCAGAGTACTTTGCGCTGGGTTTTTTCTTGATTTGGCATGTTTCTCCGACTCACTTAACACATTTCGGTGTCCCGCTTCTAGTGCGTGTGTTAAGATATTGGATAGTTTGTGTTTTGGTGGAAGTTTTCCTCCATAGTTTAGTTTGCAATAATTCTCGACAATAAACACGTGTTTGCGCAACAGCGACCAGTTCCGTAAACCTCCAGATGAAGTGTATGCACCAGCATTTTCCTCTAAAATTGTTTGTTCTATTTGTTGAGATAACGACTGGTTTATTTTCCGTGCAGTGTCTTTTTTAAGTTGCGTTTCTCTTTCCATCTTTGATATTTCTGATGTTAGTTTTTTAATGGCAAGTCGCCGCCCCCTGTTGTTGAGTTCTCCTGGATGTAACTTCTCTTCACCACAATTAAATACGGACATGCACTTCCCATAAGCACAATTTCGGGCCGTATGTCCAAGTCGAAGGTGACAGTTTCGACACATGTTGCCATCTGACGGACTAGATTGCACTTTGAGTATTTTGAGCGAGATTTCCTTTTCCTCCATTTCAAGTTTATGTAGCTCGCTTTTCTTCCTCTCGATATCACTCTCTGCCTTCTTCATGAATCTCTCAAAAGGAGTACTGCATTTCTTCCCTTCCTCAGGTTTGTCTAGCTCAAAATCCTGAGCGGTATGATGCGAGGCTGTAAAATCCCGCGTGAAAGGTAGTTTCTTCTTTGATACTGGGCTTGACAATGTGACGCTAACTTTTTTTCTCGGTGGAGATGCAACACCAGGAGACTGAAACACCAAGGCCTTGACTTCAATTGCTTTAGTGGAGTCCTTTTCCAAAATTCCTTTAATTTGATGCTGAAAGTAAGCTGACGATATATCCACATGGTAGCCTTGGTCCATTACTGTGAGCCGCAATGTTTCAACGTCCGTTGTCTTTCCTAAATGCGGTATATCATTTACGATTTTCCTCTTAAACGCATCATAATTTAGTTCTAACAACTCTTCTTCGCTCAAAAAAATTGGCGTGACCCTTTCTGTCGAGTAATACGAATATACTACCTTGATCTGTACGACCGACATTGTTTTCACAGACGCGAAAACGGCACGACAAATATTTTTGAATCTAAACTTTGCCCTGGCACCGGCTGGCAGCGTTTCCTTGACTGTCAGGCTGTCAATATTGTTCGCTATTTATAGCAGCTGTCTCACATTTTTCAGCGGAAAGAACAAAAGATTAATCAGTAAAACAATTTTTTAATACGGTTCACAAATTTTAAAGGTATTGTAACTCAAATGTAGTTTGGCGTGTAAAATAAAACTCGATTTAACGTTTCGAAAACCTGTGATTCACGTGCAAAAACACAGAGGCGGAGCTGTCAAAACTTGTCATTTTCACGCTCTACTCGTCATCTGTTTCAGTTGAAAAACGTGACAGATTGGCTAGACAAACTTGAATGTTTTACCCATGTAAAAACGCGGGAAAACGTTGGCCTTTCACGGTCGCTCGAAAATGGTAGTAACGACTGGCTAAACTTCTCGTTCGCTTATCGTAAAACGCGGAAGGATCCTGTTATTATATTTCCAAGCTTGTAAACTCTTCGAATATGTCACCTTGTGCTTATTGTAACAATGACAGAATAAAACTAATCTACGTTGAAAAATGATAATTAATTTCAAGCTCGAACCAAAGTTCTACGGCGCCGCAACAAGTTCGAACCGCGGGGGCAATATATTCATGACACAATTTTCCTGAATTTCTACAAATAATATTAGAAGACAAACAAGAAAAAGGAAACCTTCTGTTGATTTTAAAAGACTTTGTTATCAAGGGAAAAATTAACGCAATAAAACCTAAACAGCAATTCAGCGTTTCTCGCACGCAAACTCTACGAATTCTCGAATGAATTAAAATATCGGCGGGATTCCATGAACGAAAGATGCAAGAATCGAACTCAAGAAACCGATGACTGTTTATATTATTTTTTGTTCCTAATTCAATGAACGTAACCAATTTTTTCCCGTGAAACGTGTTGCTTAATTTGTCATGTTATCATTCCACTCTTCGATAACACACAGTATGCCTGAGATTTGAGGCTAATGATTTCACGAATTCAAAACCCGGGATTCAAAACAACAAACGTCCTTTGCTTCCGGTGCAAAATCTCTAGGTCTAAGAAAAGGACAGGAGAAAGCTTTGCAGCAGATTGCGCAAAACTTGGCGGCCATATCGCTGGAAGAAAGCAGCAAAGATCAAAGAAGTTCGTCTGCTATCAGCTAGGTCGTCTTTGGGCAATTTCTAACGCTTGTTACGACACGATTCTTACCTTGAAATCGCATGACAACTCCGTATCGTCTAGAAGACTGATCTTACACTGGAACTCTCCCTCCAGGTTACTTTTACTGCCAATCTTTAACATGGTGAAGTATACTTTAGAATATTTTACCTCAGCTGCTCATGAAGTTGTAGACAGTGATCGGACGCCAAGTAAACCGAGCCTCACTACCGCGTTCTCGTGCTCGAGCCTACCACAGTGCGCATGATCACGAATCTTTAACTCCAGACATCCCGGATGTGGAAGCTACAGGTGCAAAACCACTAAAATTTTATGGAGTCTTTTTTCCCCCGCAAAATCAGACGTATATTAAAAATAATTTGCTTTACATATAAATAAACAGCGAGTACCCCGCCTATCTAAAACTTCAGCCAAAACAATTACGCACGCCTGTGCCATTCTCGTTTCCATAACAGACTTCTAGGCTCGATCGTTCGAAAGCCGATTATCGATTAGCACAGTGCTCAATGGTCACTAATCCAGGATTAAAAGTAAATCGATTTTAATTTCTCTTGTACGTATAAAGTTTGAGATAAATCAAAGTATCTTGTAAAAAGAAACAAAACCTACAAAACCGGCCCTTGGAATAATGACAAAACCTTTCAAAACTGAAATTAAAATTTGCGCTAATCCTGGATTTAACCTGACTGTGTCCTAACTGGCCCAGGACAGGCATGGCATATTTTTCATGATACCGGAGACTCTTTCGACGGTAAATATAGCGCACACTTAAGTGTGGGAAATCTAAACAGAAATCAGTCAAGAGGAAAGATATCGATGTGTATAAACGCCATCTCTAACTAGCGGTCACTTCTATTATTTGATGGGTACACACTGTATGTGTTATTCCAAATCGCTTGATTTTGGGAATCTATAAAATGGACATCTGAGTTTTCCAGGCAGTTGGGTTGAGTAAAATTATATTTTACACTTTTCAATGCCGTTTCGACGGGTTCATCAACGTGCCCGCGTCTATCCCGCGTCCCGCCCACAAAATTTTTTGGATCCCGCATCGCGCATCGATTTAAGATAAATGACTGAAATCATTTATACCTTTGTAAAAAAAAAAAAAAAAAAAAGGATTTAAACCCCTAAAAACGTCTGCGGGATTTCGCGCGGAAGTGCTTTGTGGAGCCGCGAACGCGAGCGGCGAAAATAAAGACACTTGAACTTGCGAAGGCGCGAGGAAATTTTCGTCGGCGGCGATGTTCCTCGTGGCGGCGCCGCTCTCGTTAGCACTTTTACACGAAATCCCGCCAGTTATGCTGGTTAAGGACATCATAGCCCCATACGTACACTAGACTTTGTTTTAACTCTTACACATGTAATGTCTTTCGTATCCTTTACGCCATTAATTCCATATGTATATTTTTTTCTGGCTAAAGAAAGCAATTGCTTCGATTCTTTGGACAGTATCAGAAAATCATTTCATTCATGTCATGTTTCGACCACTTTTATGAGATGAAACGGTTTTTTAAGCCGATCTGTTTTTTACAACCTAAATTTTCGTTGACTTTACTATTCACCTTCATCAGAGTTCTCCTTGAACAGTAAAGTCACCGAAAATTAAGGTTGTAAAAAAACAGATCGGCTTAAAAAACCGTTTCATTTCATAAATGTCCTATACCGATCGCAATACTGGTTGCAGTATTTTCGACTACAGTTGTTTCGGTTGTTTCGCCTACGAGTTGTTTCGCTAACGACCAGTTCGCTAACGAGTTAGGTCGATTCGCCTACGTCTGAAGTTGTTTCGCTAACGAGCCGTGGGTCGTTTCACTAACGTATTATGAAGATTCATATTTTATAATATGTACTATTACCGTACCCAAATTCGCAAGAAGCCAATCAGAAGCGCGATCTACTGTCCTGATATCCTACGATATCAAGTGACTTTGATTTAAAGTAGTGTTTCCGTACGTTGAATTGAAAAGAGGTTTTACCAATAAAACAGAAACGAGTATTTTTAAGTAGCTGTTTCTTACCGGTCGTAAAATGAGAAAAAAATTCCCGCCAAAACTAAACTTGAGCACGCTCGCCAATTGCGCGATGTTTGCCGACGAGAACTGAAACATTCACACTGAAAGAATGGAGTCGGAGTTTCCAATTTTTTTCGCTAAATTTGGATTTTGAAAATTTAGGGAATGAAACTCCAAACAAACGAATAAAAAAATGTGAGAAGAGGACTTGATAAAAATGTTGACCAAAAAAGTATCAATACAAGCAGGTACACATTTTGCATACGAACCATGGCTCGACCAAACTCGCCTGATATGCCGCCGAAGCGTACCAAAAAGGTACGATTAGGTATAATTACCGTACCCAAATTCTCAAGTAGCCAATCAGAAGCGCGATCTACTGTCCTGATATCCTACGATATCAAGTCACTGACTAATCTCGTACCCAGATGTCTACTTACCACGGTACTACACATCTGGTCAACTGCGTTCAATTCGCCAATCTGATTGGTTGATAAACAGCTTCAGCATTTGCGTGCGGATGATGCAAACTTTGTTTCGCACACGCGTACCGTGTGTTAGCTAGTAGGAAAATATTTGGTTTTAAAGGCTTTTCTACAAACCAGTCGTGTTTTGAACGTTACTAATGCGAATAAGCTATAGGTACAGTTTGTAGTTCAAGCTTGTTAGAACAAAATGTTTTAAAATGACGATATTCGTGGGTAAAAAGATGGGCAAAAAACTTTGCAAATCTGACGCGTACTTGACGCGTACAGCTAGCTTGTACGCGTCAAACACAGCGCACGCTTTTCCCCGCCGTTGAAGGCTGGATTGAGTGTTTTAATTTATCAGCAAAAACACGGACTGGCGACTTTTTTCTTCCTCAACTCTATTTCAAGATTGTGTTACTTGTCTTTCCTTGTGTAGGAAAGAAGTTCATTAGCTATTTACAGCGGCCAAGTGAGCTTTTCATCTACTAAATTGCCGAGCATGCGTAGTTTCGTCGTGTGTCACATTTCTGACACATTTGACGCGAGCAAAATCCGACTTTACCAGATGTTCTCTTCGAGGGTTGAGAAGATCTGGGTACGAGATTAGTCACTGACCTGATATGCCACCATATCACGGTCACTTTGAAAAAAAGTAACATAAGAAGACTGATCAACATTGTAAACAAGTATACGTGATCAAAAGTTTATTTCACCCAGCTTTTCTTCAACAATCTTATGGGTTTCTGAGTATGATCATCAAAGCGTCTTCATATTTAAATAAATAGATCGATCGCTTAAGAGAACTTACGTTTTGAAAAAATAATCTGTTTAATTCGTTTTGATGAAGAATATAGGGTGAAGTCGTAGATTGTATTCACTTTGATAAGAATATAATGACCAATAATAGTTAATTTGAGGGCTCAATGAGTTGGTGGCTTTTACGGCTAATGGCTACCATTATGGCTTTTTACGACTAAAAGTTAATTTCTTTTTACAGGTCCAGGAGCTTGGATTACAAACCGTTTCTACCCCACCGCAAGATACAGTCCGTGTTCCAGCGACTCACACTCCAGGCAGAGACAGAGCCTTTACAAAAACTGGTCGATTACATGAAGAATCAGTGGATCGAGAGTGCAGACTTCCCTCCCCGTATAAACTGGAGCGTCTTCAAACAGCCCATCCGCACCAACAACGACACTGAGGGGTGGCACAACGCACTCAATCGTCGAGCCGGTGGCCACTCTGGAGGGTACCAAAGGGGGGTTCGTGATCCCGTTTCACGCACAAGTTTTAACCAAATTCACGTGTCACGTATACTTGAAACAGCAGAATTCACGGATCACGTTTCTTTTCTAACTATTTTTCACGCGTCACGGTCTAATTTTTGCCCTTTTTTCACGCGTCACGGACTAATTTTTGCCCTTTTCACGTGTCACGCATAAACCCTTTGCCCCCCTCACTCTGGATTGCCGTTATATACCCTGGTTGAGCTTCTCGATAAAGAGGCTAAACTGACAGCAGTTGCAATTAGGCTCGTGTCTGCCGAAAAACTTAAGCGTATCCAGAGAAAGAAATACAGGAACCTTCAGGCAAAGCTGTTCGATAGCTGGGACAAGTACGATAAGAAACAGAAGACCATCGACCAGCTCCTGAAGACCTGCGCCCGCCTTAACGGCCGGGCTCGTGACAACTCAGCTCGTGCTCAATAATTCACTGATTGTATAAAATAGAAGTAAGGCTTCGAGAAAAATGTGTTTAGGACTTAGGCTTCGAGAGAAAAATGTTTGTAAATAGTTGTTACTTTGTTGTTTTCATTTACTAGCGTTAATCTTGAACAAAAAACAAACAAACTAGAATCGCTTCTGAAAAGAAGAAATACCTGGACTAATTTGAATTTACAATGTACAATTTGCCTTCTGGGAAACAAAATGGCGGCATTAAGTCTTGGAAATTAGAGCTCGCTAACTTCGGGCTTTCAAGCTTAACTTCTTGAAGCGATTGGAGTTTGTCTTTCGGCAAGAGCGTGAGTTTGATTGTCTTATTCTGTTGATGAAGAAGCTTTGTTTCTCTGTTGATGAAAAAGAACTAAAAGAGACTTCAGGGTATTAACTTTTAATATACGTTAGCGAAACGACCTACAGCTCGTGAGCGAAACGACTTTAGACGTAGGCGAAACGACCTAACTCGTTAGCGAACTGGTCGTTAGCTACACAACTCGCGTAGGCGAAACGACCGCAATTCGATACTTAGTATTAGAGATGGAACTAGAGTTGAAAATTGAAGGCCCACTTAGCTTTATCACGCGAATGCAACCGGCTGTCAAAAAATTGGTCCGGACCTGACCACTTTTGTAGAGAAACAGAAAAGAAAGCATTGGTTTTTTAAATATATATATATAAAAAAGTGTTTTGAGAGCAAACGCTGAAGGGTCATTTTTTTAGTGAAAAGAACTCTTGAATTTTGCCTCTGATCATGACAATGTTCTCCTTGCCTGACAAAGGGTGCAGTTCTCTTAGACTCATGACTCTAATTAACTTGGAATGTTCTTTGTTATTTGTTACTCTCTTGGCGTACATTATAGTGGATATATACACAAATATGATTTATGACCGTCGAGTCGTAAACCAACACCAACGCTTGTTCAATCATATCAATGTAAATAAGATGTAAATACAAACGAGCCAATGCGCGAAATGCGCGAAAGTGTATAAACAAGTCAACCACTGCCGAGGAAAAATTGCGTTTTTGAGCCAACTCACAACTGTTCATGGGTTTGCACGTTGTCGAGAAAGGGATTTTTCTCTTTTTCTTTACTGTCAGGGACAAAACCAGAATCAGTGCTGTTTACCCGCGCTTTTCGACGCTTGGCTCCAGATGCATGTTGTTTTTTTTTTTGCTTTTAGTTCTAATTTGGTTCATTGCATTATTTCTGTTTGCTGTGATTGGCTGGATGTGACACAACAACAACAACAACAACAACAACAACAACAACAATCTTTTATTTCGTGCCCAGAAGAGTTACAATAAATAAATACATGCAAGAGGAAAAATTTACAATAAAAAAAAAGAGCACAGCCACTTAGAAATAGCTAAGGCTAATCGAGCTAAGTGGCTGGGCCAAGCGGAAAAAAATATTGCATTTAAGGTTACACAGTATAAAAAAAACGGGACACGATTTCCATTCACACACACACACAGACAGAGAACAAAAAAAGAAAAGTGTATGTTTTGGTTTTAGGCACGAGAAACCCGGTCGTGACTGATCCATCGGGCAAATCGGCATTCATCTTTTTTCAGTAGACTAAATCTTCTCCCCTCCTCGACTCCACCAGGAGAGCGTGGTGCTAGCCTTGACCTTGTAATCCTCTCCCAGCCACTAGATGGATTTCTGTTCGGTGTTCCCGAATTAACTCCTTCAAGCGTTGCAATATACCCAACTGGTCAGCTTCCAGCTACTTTCTTTTCCACCACTCTCTTTAGGCCTACTCTGGGACCCAAAGTCGCCGTAACTTTGGGCGACTTTAGGCGGTTTTAGCTTATTTTTTCCAAAATTACGAGCGATTTTGGGCGATTTTAGGCGATTTTGAGCGACTTTAGACAATTTTAGGTGACCTTTAAGGCAATTTTAGGTGACCGACCTAAGTACAGTTGTGGTATACATGTACATGGGAATCATCATGGCGAAACTATCTATACTATTTAAAGCGACTTTGGGTGACTTAAAAAAACGACTTTGGGCGACTTTAGGCGATTTTGGGCGATTTTGGGTCCCAGAGTAGGCCTCTCTTTGTTCATCTGTTTGCGACAGTACAACGAATGCTTGACTTTGTGGCACTTTCATAGCGTTTCCAAATTCCGTCTTCATTATAATATACTTGTGTGCACTCAGAGTTCACAGCCAGGACCTCGGCACCCCGCACTTGAGGAGTGTTATCCAGCACAGAACGTACAGTTATCACGCCACCCCAGGCACAGCGGTCAATGTTAAGGTAATACCGGGCCCCTACAAAAAAATAAGTTCAAAAATACATTAATCAATGCCTTTTTGGTGACACACGCAGTGTCACGAAGTTTTGATTACTCTTTGACATGATATCTTTAAGTGGGTTCCATTTGATTTAACCAATCAAAATTAACAACTTGGGAGTCTGACTCGTCCCCAGTCGTCTCTTATTCGAAAAATTGCAAGACGCGAAGGATGTTTTTCTTCCTTCCCATAATTCCCTCCGTGTTCAGCGTCCTAAACTCAAGACGGACTCAAAAGACGACTGGGGGCGAGTCAGCCTTGGGAGTGGACATGTTAACTCCGTCAACCACAGTGACACTTGTGATTAATTAAAAAAACATCAGAAAGACAAAGAAAAAAGTCAAAAGGATGCAAAAAGTAATTAAAAAACTGTCGAGTGCATGGCAACGGAACGGTGCAAAGTACTGCAAAAATAAAACCAATTTAAAACATCAAGTAATATAACGTCTAGACAGAGCCATTTTTTATTCTTTTCTTTCATTTTTTTCTCCTCCTGGTCGTCCACACCATTATCAGTCCTGGTTTTGATTAACCTGTGAACAGGCTCTCCGGTCGATTCGTTCCCTAGGTTTTGGCTACAACCCAAGACAGAAGTCCTTGGGAAGGTTGGAAATGAACAACAACTTTTAAATCAGGCACTGTTTACACGGACACGGTTTCATTTGTAACCGCATCGCTTTCGATGCGGTTACGCCTTTCGTTTACACGGCGCCGATCGAGACCACTACTGAAACCGGGTCGTTTTGAAAACGCTGTCAAAAGTGGAGCGTTTTCAAAACGATACGGTTTCGTTGGACGTGTAAACGGTCAAAAACGACGAAACCGCATCGATTTGAAAACGGCAACGTATTTTGGCACAAATTGGCTGGCTCACGAAGGGTAAACACGGTGAAACACGCATAGAGAGCAGCGCTTGCTTATACAATCACATTCGAAAACAGTCGGAAAATGGTTAAATAGGTTCCGTGTAAACACTTCGAAACCGTGTCGTTTTCGATGCGGTTTCGAGGTCATGAAACCGTGTTGATTGATAACCGTGTCCGTGTAAACGTAGCTTCAATCTGATCTATAGGTACGTACACAACGTGTATGGGCCCCCTCTCCCCCATATCAATGTTGAAGTATTTCTGAACATTACGATAGACAATATGCTGTGATTTAAGTCTCTAAGTATACTTCAAAATCGAACGAGGGGGATGGGAGCGCAACCTAGGTCACCTTCTCAACAGTATTGTCTGGGGTTGTAGGTTTTGATGTTCTGGTTTTTTTTTTTGGCAGTTTTGGTCATTTTATTTCGGGTGACTTAGTTCTGGTGTCAGTTAGTCATGAGTCGTTAGTCGCTCATAAAATGTGAAATACCTGAAACATTGATCTGTTGAAAGTTTAGACCAAGCTTGATTTTTAAAGCCTCCCAACTGAACTCAACTCCATTCACTGTTGGTGTCTAAAATGAGACAGAATAATAAAGCAGACATGAAAAGACACTCAGCTTGTTTCCAACTTAGTAGCAATTGCAACTGGCAAACAAAAATGTTTATACCAGGCTATACTCCAGTCCTTGAATCCTCTCTTCCGCGTGCCCTTTATAGGGGTTGAACCCAGGCGTGTGAAAAGAGTTCAGAATAACTTGTATGCGCATGCGCCAGTTTTTCACCCGAAATCAGGGGAAAACCATATTTGGCAGCACTTTTTAGAACGCGTGTACACAGATGACGAGTTGAACTATGCGACCGTGTACTAAAGCAGGATCACCAGGAAAACTTTAAAAAGGCCTACCTTGTCATAGTATATACTAAAAGCTAACGGTCAAAACACAAATCGCTATCTGTCAACTATTTCTGGTATTTTGTACCTGTTCATTGAATTTGTTTTGGATGCAATTGAGCACAGTTTTTTTCTTGCATTTATTCACGCGCTTGGTCGTGTAGTTGAATTCGTCTCTCGAGCGAGCAATTTTAACCCTAACGCGTCTGTCCCAAGCAATTAATGCCACACTCCTCGTTTCTTATTGGTTAATTCTGTGCATGCGCATGCAAGTTATCTCGGACTCTCTCTTCTCTCGCCTGGGTTCAACCCCTACAAAGGGCGCGTGGAGGAGGGAGTTCAGGGACTGGACTAACCAGGCTATGATGTTGTAATGACAACCATTTATTTTATGATGATAATCAATATTGGGTCACCAAAAATTGACACACATTCAATATATACCAACTGAGTTGGGTCAACTCTTCTGCAAGACGACCCATCTTACCAGAAGTCAAGTTGTTTTGTTTGAAACCGTAGTGAACATGACTTACCGGAAGTCAGTCGTAAGGGTAATAATAATGTTCTGTTTCTGTCATGATGCACCCATCACCTTCTTGTGCATTGTCAGAACTTGAATCACAAACTAACAGTAGCTTCACAAACATGTTGTTTACAATTTCCAGCCAAAAATTTTGAGAAAGATACCATGTTTAAATAGCAAAATTGAATACGCTGTTTAAGATACCATTCCCGGGTTCTCAGCATGTCCCCATTTAGAAGGGGAGGGACAGGAGGGTAAATCTCCCTCCTCCCTATTCGTTGAGCCAATTTCTCCCTCCTCCCTATCCTGTACCCCCCCCCCCTCCATTAACAGTAAACCAAATAAGGGAGTCCCCCTGGGCTGTACCTGTTGATCATTAGTCTTGAAAACAAATGACAATGTGTGGCCTGGTATGCTTCCTCTCCGACAATACCAATAACGAAGCATAGACCCTCTGGAATAGTATTCATAAAGGAAGAGCAGAAGAATACCAAAGAGAACTACTAAAGGCAGTTTCCAATGGAGTCCTGAAACGAACAAGAAAAAAAATAGGTTTTATAAAAAAGAACTGACGGTCAGTTGGCCACCAGGTGGCAAGCAGACAGATTTATAGACTGAAGTTACAGTTGGTTATTCAATCACTTACACAGCCTGATGATGGGCCCCTGGTGAAAACATCTTGCAAAATCTCAAACGATTTTCAAATATTTGATTAAAGATCCTTAATGAAGGGCTGAACAGGGCTGTGCTCTAAGGGTGCCCGGGTGCCTCAGGCGACTAACTTTTGTCTTTGGGCGACCAGATTATCTTATTTCTCTCATATAAGCTTTATGCTGGGCACCCTGGATCTCATAGCTTGGAGGCTTTGGGCTCCTTGTAATTTTTCTTAGAGCGTGCAGCCTTGGCTGAAAAAGAATTTAATTCCAGGTTGACTTTCAGACAGAGCAGCTGTCAAATTTTACTTGCTCGTGACAGTTGACTTAAATGGGCCCTTGCCTGTCAGGCAAGTGAGCATGAAAAGTTATTTATTTGCCCAGCACAAAAATCTACTTGTCCTGGATGACAGGACAGCACTTTTTGCGAGCCTTGATAAGTAAGGAACTTAAAGGATTGTAACTTGATTTAACTAGACATTTTCAAAAGAACACCCAGTTCATCAATGCTAAGTCATTACCCTGCCATTTAATTTTTTATTTCACTAATAGTTTCTATGTAAATCATTTACCACTCTTGAAGAAGTTTATTTCTTTTGAAGTCATCTTGTCCATTCCTTGGGACAAACCAACCACTTTCCCTTCAAGAACCTCCTGTCGACTTCGAAGGCCTTTGCGTTCCTCTTCAAACCTGTCTTTAACCTGGTGTATAAGAGTTGCATTTGATGACGCTATGTTTTCATTTTCCACCACCAACTCTTTAATCTTCAACTGATCTTCTTTGAGGACATTGAGGCCACTTTCCAGGGCCACATGCTTGGCTTCAAGTCTTTTGATGTCAAGTGCAAATAGCTGTGTCAAATTTTGAAGGTTGCTTCTTAATCCCTCATGGTCTTGCATCCAGGTTTCTTTGTTTTCCTCAACAGATGTAACTAATGTTGACATTTCTTCTTGAACAAGCTTTAACACATCATTATTGACTGGCTGTCCAAAGCACATGTCAATTCCTATAATGTGTTGAAATACCATGTTCATTTTTATATTCATCACAATTAAGTTATCTAAATTTTTGAGTAAAGTCACTTAGAAAAGAGCTAAATGAGAACATAAATTTGTCTTTGTTATTGCCTGATTTATCATAACACATGTATACATTTATTAGAATGGGCCACACCCAACTGTAGATCAACCATCAAAGGGTAAACAGCTGACAAACATTCTGCACTTTTTACTACTAAAGGTGCTAATGTGTTTTATTTTTGCTAAGAACGAAATTGTTGTGTAAAAATATGTAAATATTTTAATGTAATGTAATGAAATGTGATGTAATGTAATGTAAAACTTATCTATAGTCGTCATTGGTATTGTTTGGTTTTATTATAAGATTTTGAAGAAATTTCAGTTTACACATTGACTGTGCAACATGCCGTGAATGCAAGTGTACAATTGCATTTTGCACACAAAAGGTGTGAAATTTGGGAGGTGTCATTCCTTTGACAGTGGAACTTCCTGTTTAAAAGATAGTACAGTCAAACCTTTTTAATACAAATACCAAAGGGACAGGGGAAGAGTGTCCTCACTGCGGAGGTTACCGTATTACAGAGGTGGAGTTTTGTAGGAATTTGGTCTCCCTCTCGGACCAGGTGAACTGTCCCTAATAGGCAGGTGTTTGTAAGGAACAATCTACGTATACAGGGGCAGATCTAGGGGGAGGGTGCAAAGGGTGCCTCCCCCTCCCCCCTGAGATGACCCAAGTCTTTCTTATACAACTTGTATTCTGCAAAAAAAAGTCAGTTAAGTCATTCCTTAGTGGTGCACCATCTAAGAAAAATCCTGGATCTGCCTCTGATATTGCTACTGACCACACTGATAGAGACCCTTGCAGCTGTATGTCGCAGTTCAGATAACTTGGTGTCACACTAAAGAACATTACTGAGCATGCAGGTAACATTTAAATCCCCCTTACAGGAATAAAAAGGTCTCAATGCAATGCAAGGAAGCGCATAACCAGTTACCTCTGTTTTTCCATTCCTTTAAATCGTCCAAAACCTTTGCCTCAAAAGCCACAGGGAGATTCAGTCTTTTGATCAGATTTTCCATAAGTTGAAAACATTTCAAGTAGTAGGCTTCAGTCCATGTTGGAAACTTACAGTGACCCCATTCATTGCGAACATCATTGCGCACATCCATTGCAATGATGTCAATTCCATGGTAAACAAAGTTTGGTGCCCCACATAAAATGGAAACTGCCGCAGATGAGTCTAATGATTCCTCAAAACCTGTGAAGCCTGCCATGTATGGTTTGACAAAGAGTTTAGCCAGGGAAACTTCATCTTTAACACTGTAATCATAGCTGTGGTGTGATGCTTGTGCTCTGTTGTTATTAATGTTTATGTAATTCAGACGCAGTGTAGAAGGAGGAAGGCATTTGAGATGAGAGGCAGATGTTTGTAGATGAATGTTGGTTGGTGGTTGTATCAAGTTCTGGTGGAGTTGCTGTAGTTCTTGTTCAATAACCTTCCTTAATGCTGGTGTAAGAACTTTTGAGAGGCAAATTCCTACCACTAACCACCTCTTCTCCTCATCTGTAAACATTATATATCTGCCTTAACATCTAACAAACTTCTAGACAATTAGTTTTCAAAAATTTCTGCGAAAAAATGAAAATATATGAAAAAGTTAGCAACACATGCTCCAACAGGTTATGCTGGGCCTATACTTGTGTTAGAAATTATAAAATGTTTGGGGAATAACGCACGATATGATTGGTCAGTTCGACTTTATTTTAGCTCCATAAAGGATGCGGCTTATGTCACGTGCGTGCTAGACATATCTAATAATAATATTAATATAAAATAATAACAATTAAATAACAATAATAATAATGATAATAATAATGATAATGGTAATAAATAATGATAATGATGATGTTGATGATGATCATAATAATAATAATAATGATAATGATAATAATGACGGGAGCATAATTGGAGTATACTACTATTGTGTCTATGCTACATACTACTATTGTATCTATACAGGAGAGGGGAAGAAGTTTTTTTCTTGGATGGAAATTTGCATTTCAAAATCTTTGGGTTTCTATTTAGACAGGAAACTGAGCTTACTTTGGTCCATGCAAGTTAAAGCATAAAACTTTCTATGACATGAACCCCAAAACAAGTCCTTCAGTCACTCACGGCTCGGGGATCGTTTGCCTGGAAGTAAATTCTTTCCTCTTCGTAACTAATTTCTTACCTTTTGTTCCTCTGGATTCGTTTTCTCGCGAAAAGCTCTCCGCGGGCGCTCTCCGCTTCTTCCTGCACAAGTTTTACCCAAGGCGTTTCAGAAACTTAGTGTTTGCAATGATTTTAGTTCCCAGTTTCCTACAGGACGCTCTCTGGCGACGGATGACCGTTCCCCTCCCCGCCGGGGTCCAAAATAGGCTCGATTTCCGCCGCCTCCTCGAGTCCGGTCTTTGTTCCTCCCCGAGAGGGGGGGAGGAGCGCGGGCTCATTTTCCCGAAAAACGGCTGGAAATCGAGCCTAGGGTCCAAAACTGACCGACAAATAGGCCTTTCTCGATTATGCTAGCATTTTTTTCGGCATTTTTTGGGAAAACGAGAATTTTTTTCGTTTTTTCTTCAAAAAAGAATTGCTAGCATTTTCCGTCATTTTTCATGACTTTGATCCAGATTTTCAGCACTCAGAACTCAAAAGGATAAATAATCCTAAAGTTTCACAATTTTGATTACACAATTTGATTGTTTTCTGTCTGTTTCGACTGTTTGTGCGTTGTGTTACTTGTGTGTGTGTGGTTTTTTTTGTTTTTTTTTTTTATTTAAAAAAAATAAGAATTTTTTTATATATATTTTTTTATTTTTTTTTTATAAACAAACAATTATTAGGTATCACCTGTTTTTGATATGAGCATATAATGCGAGAGTTTTTACGTTTTGTTTGAAATAAAACAAGGCATTTTTGGAATTCAAGTGGCATTTTTAAAGGAAATCAGGCATTATTTTAGCATTTTTTTGGCTTTTTGCGAGAATTTCTAGTAGCATTAAATGCCAGTTTTACTAGCATAATCGAGAAAGGCCTACCGACAAATACGGCAAGCGCTTTTTAAAATGATTATAAAAACGTCATCGAGTCCTTTCATCTCTGAAGAAATTTTAATGCTTGATTGATCTAAAGCTTTTATTTCTTCAGCATGCAACAGTAAAATATACCTTGCTTGAGGAGTTAAAACATTGGCGCTCTACCTAGAACACCCTAATAGTGTAAAAGATTGATACCAGAACGCACAATTTACACCGCCCAAATTCTCCCAAAACAGACTTCGAGCATTCTGTCCCTTTTACGTCTTCCCCGACGAAAG
>NC_135758.1:22519462-22557801 GCF_052425735.1 Oculina patagonica | reverse complement strand
TTCTTTGATAATAGTTTAGCTTTGTGATCGTTGTGAGCTGTCGTAGCTTGTGATTTAATTTTAGTCTTTTTTTTTTTTTTTTTTGCTGACAATATCGTAAATCAAAAGCCCTCTGGGCTTAGTGTCTCGTGTCACTTTTTAGAGTTTATTTAAAAAAGAGATCGCTTTTCACGTCTATTTATTGCTTGTAAAGTTGATCAGTTATATAACTCCAATAACAGCAGAAAAAGATGACAGACATTGCACTGTATTGCACTTTGGTTCACTAAGCATACATTCAACTGTATACTTATACTATGACTTCCATGTGCTTTCTTCACGCTATATGAGATATCGCTTTGGGTGTTTATTCGTGAACGCTTAGCCTGTTAAGTGATAATGACATGCGAGTGGTGATGATTTTGTTAATTCTTATAACCTCTTCTCCTGATTTAGTATTGATATTGTGAGGAGAAATTTGGTTTTGGTCACTCTTGAGCCGGTCTTAATGTTTTTGTAACGCCAAAGCTACAACGCAGCGGCTGAAGAACGTGTAAATTACAGTCATTTTCTTCGCTATTTAAATCTACTGAATGAAATATTCTGCTAGGTTCTGCTTAATAGAAAACATTCGATCTTGCTTGACACGTGATTCCGCGCGAACGTACGCAATAAACTATGTAGTAGTGTTTAACTCGCACAAATCTCACTTTTAAAGAGAGACTTTAACTTCTACACAGAGCTTACTATGCTGTACCATAACTGGTCATAACTTTAAAATGGTTGGGTATTCAATCGACTAACGATTCAAACGATTCAAACCTTTTGTTCAAACGACATGTGTTATGTTAGCCTGTTCGCAGGCTAGTGTTATGTGTGCAAGATTAACTTTGACATTCAATCCCGACCAACTAATTGCTTAGATTACAATCCCTCTTTAACCCCGATACAATCTGTTGCCGCGGCTAAATTTAAAAAAAGTTGTCTACACAAAGATAAGAACAATGCTTACCGATCGAACAACTGATATTTAGTAATACATCGTCCTCTCTTTCAGCAACATTTTTACCATTAGCCGATACTAGTTACGTTGATATAAAAGCTATATCTGCTATATTCCACGACTGTAATCTCTATAAATACAGTTGTTACAGTAAATATCCTGTTGAAACATCCACCATTTTCCTACGCTTGGTAAACAGAAATGATTTTCAACTACTTTCCAAAACTCTCAAGATAAAATAATAGATATCAAATGAAAGCACGCTATTCTTTAAATTGGCAACGTGAAGCTGTTATTCTGATACACCTCACAATTGCACAAATTAAAACTTTACAAGCGACCACAAGACAAGACACTCCAAAGAGATTTTAGAGCTTCATGTTAAAAACTGCTTTTCTCGCTCAATTTAAGTTGCGGTATACTAGCGTTATATGCACAACAACGACAACGAAAAATTTACAGGCAGGTCCATCTAATGACATCTTGTTGATTATTAGACACTTCTGCTTTTCAGATCCGTTCTAAAACTAATCAATATAATTTCTCTCTTTCCGTTAGTACATTGTATTATGCGTTTGTAATAACCTGGTGTATTTCATTCTTCTTCTACGCGTTTTCTGCTTGAGTTACAATTAATTTCATTGATTTTCAGTACAATCTTGTCGGCAAAGGTTAGAATGTTATTTTAAGAACGTAAAACTTGTCTGTATTTTTCTTGATAACTGCTGGCTGCAGCTCAAATATATCCAAAATTGAAAAGCGTACAGCTAATTTAAAGAAAAAAATGCGTCATATCTACGTGTATTCCTCTTAAGAGCTTCATTCATGCACTGAAAAGGCTGTTGTTGTTGTCTATAAACGGTTGTGTCCATTGTAGCGTGGAATTCACAGCAGGATATATGAAGCCACATGTAGTGCCTCTTGACTCAGGTCAATCTTCGGGTCAAAAAAATAAAAAAGCAATGTATGTTTTGCGCTTTAGATTGACATTTCTGCTCTTCAATCCTAAGAAAACTCATCAAATATAATTTCCCTCTTTCGGTCATACATTGAGTTCTACCTTTACCTCAGAGCCGAGTGTAAACGAGGCTTTGCAAATCGAAAGTGTAAATGTTTCTCTCGATGAATCAGGCGCCTGAAAAAAGAAAGGCAAAAAAGTACGACTCCAGACTGGCAGAGTTCTTTTATTGAAATGTGGGAAAAAGTATGGAACAGCACAACGCTAGTTTAGAACATGGATAGTAAAAGTTTTTACTATCCATGATTTGAACAAACAAACGCCACAGTTGACATTTTTAAAGATTTGGCATCAAAATAATTGTCTTTATCTAATCGTTTATCTTCTGTTATTAAATTGTTGTTATTCATGCCACAAAGGTCACCCCTTTCAATACAAAGTTGTGCAAAAGTCACGTAGCAATCATAGTCTTTTAAAAAATGCTCGTTTTTTGTTCAACCTTTTTCAACGCAATTCTCCAACGAACTTTCAACATGCCAAATGCTCGTTCCACTACAGATCGTAGCGCACCGAACTTTAGGTTTTAAACTTTCGCTGCTCCTGAGTCAGGCGTCCTCTGTCCGGGTAGGGTTTCACTAGCCAGTTCGTTAGCGGATAGGCACTGTTGCCAGCTAAAAGGGGCCTTATTTCTGTTCCATTTTTATTGCCTGTTAGACCACTTAAAATTTGCTCGTTTGCTGCAAGTTCAGAAAAAAACGTCATCTCTTTTTTATAGCGTGCCTGTATTTTTACATAATAAGCCCTTTACAATAAATACTCCTAACTTACTGTTTGATAAACCAGCGCTTTAGTTGCGACCTTTGTAAAGAAACAATTATTCTTTGATAACATTTGTTTTGTGATCGGATGCCGCCGGAATTTCATAACATGGCGGGAAAATTCCGCGGCCTCACAAAGCAAATGTTGACATGGCGGGAAAAATATTGACATGGCGGGAAAAATATTGACATGGCGGGAAAATATCCCCCTGTACAATTATCTCGTGTCGTCATGACAACGTCGTCATGACGACACGAGACAAAAAGGTTGAGACGATTGAATATCATATTACATGCAATCAGTTCAGGAAAATGTACGGATTCATGGGGGAATCCGACCACAAATTACAGGGACCGCGGAGCATCTTTCCAATATTAAAGAGGGGGGCTGACTAATGACTTGCAGTGGGTAGCTTTAGAGACCCTTCTTTTAGTAAGTCTTTATTTTATCGGAAATATTGGGGGACTAAAGTCCCCCCCAGCCCCCCGGCTCCGGGGTCCCTGAATTAAAGGTGGGTGGGTCAGGGTGGGTGTTGGTGGTGGTCGTGGTGCATGGAGGTGGAAGTAGTAGACATCACCAGGAACGAATTATGGGGGGGGGGGGGGGAGGGGAGTGGCCGTGGCCTTTTTTTTTTTTCTACCGAAGCCTAACCCTTTTGTCACAAATGTAACAGAATGCTGTAAGCAGCAACTCCTGCACGAATGTGAATTTTTTCACTGATCGAACGGGCGTAGGGGGAAGGGGCTTGTGCTCTCGCCACAACTTCTTCGACCCCTTCTTTTTGAATTTTCTGGATCCACCCGGCCCTGTGAACACTTCACAAACTGGTATGCGTTTGCATCCGACATACGTGCTTTCTCGGTTTGGTGGGCTTAAAAATTAAATATGGTTTCTGTATATACAAATTCATCAGGGAGCCCGCGCGCCCTGAAATTTTAAAATCTATATTCTGATTCGCGATTTCTATATCATCAAGTGCGTACTCTAGTTGAACCACTTAAGAAATACGTCAGAGTTCATGAGTTATATAAAGTAACTTCTTGTTAGCTATTACCGTCCTTATCTTTTTCCCATATTTTTTAGACATATAGGCAATTTGTATGATTTTATTGGACTTAAACCCACCAGGGAGGAATTAGTTTACCCTTTAATAATACAGTGCCTTTTACTTTGCTAATCACCTCCGAGCTAACCAATCAGCGCGCGAGAAAAGCACTATTCACTTGTGTGGTATATACTAATTTAAGATATTTTGTAACAGACGGATCAATATAACAGATATTTGCCCACAGGGTACAGATATTCAATCTCTCTCAGTTTTAGATGGCCGTTTTCCAATCTTAATCACGACAAGTGAGGGCTTTTAATAGGCCTTATTCGTATTCTCGGTATTGGACTGGAAGTCTGGAACTAGCTTGCGATGGAGGCTAATGCGGGTAATCTTTTAATTTTCAAATGCAAATGACAGGGAGCTCTTTTAAATGATATTCCCCCGCATGAGCCTCCATTGCAAGCTAAGTTCCAGTCTAATACCGAAAATACGAATAAGGCCTATTAAAACCCCTCACTTGTCGTGATTAAAGTGAACATCAAGGCTCATTAGAATGTCTTAACTTTCGTCTCCCAACCGCTATCATGGTTTACAAAGGACAATGGAGTTATTTGAGTTGAAGATGGCAGCAAGAATGTATATAAAAATGTTGATCTAAGACATGGTTGCCACGGACATCTGTTTTCAACATTCCCTGACTTTTCTTTGATAAAAATCAAATTTCTCTGACAATTATCTGAGTAAAGTGTTTTTACCCTCGTTAAATAAAGTTATTATTATTATTATTGCAAAATGTCAGATATCAGTAGCGACCTCCACCCTTTGCTTCCAAAAGAAACATTACTCAGATCACAATTAGCCATGTTTCAAAACGAGCAGGGGACTGGGTACGAATATTCAATATAGATTGCACTGAAAAACTGGGCCCGTCATCTGAAAGAGCATCCAAAAATTAGTAACTCAACCAAATTTGAGAGTTATTGGTTCAAACGCGTAGGTATGGTTCACTTTTAGAAATTGCTAAAATAAGAGAGCTTAGTATGGATTGGAGGGACAGCTGTCCATCCAGCCATACTAAGCTCTCTTAACGATTTTTAAAAGAGTTCCATGCCTTTGCGTTTAAACCAATAACTCTCAAATTTGGTTGAGTTACTAATTTTTGGATGCTCTTTCAGACGACGGGCCCAGTTTTTCAGTGCAATCGATATTGAATATTCGTACCCAGTCCCTTGCTCGTTTTGAACATGGCTAATAGGGTGACCTGAAATGTTTATTCCAGCCTTCAATGGTATTAAATCAGGTGTTATTTCATTTTTTCTGACTTTTCTTCAACATGTCAATTTTCCCTGACTCCAAAAAAAATCCCCGACCTTCAAGATTTAATTTTTTATTGATCATTTCCTGACCTGTAGCAAGGCCTAGCAATCCTGTCAAAAAGAGAGCTTTACAAACACAACGTGAAGTATAGATTGGAGTTTTTATTGTCAACCACAGCCATGCTTTTATAGAGTAAAAGAAGTTCGTTAACAAATTGAAATCCTACACTGATACAAAGACAGGACGCGCTTATTCACAGAACCCATTCCACAAAAACACGCTTTTAAGGTGTTCGAGAAAACAAATTCCCTGGGAAGCATTTATTTTAATGACCCCACTAATACTTCCGTGCTAATACATTACATGTTGCTATGCAAACGAGAAAGATGCACCACGCTTTAATGAGAAAGCTAATCTCCCTAAGCACATTGATTTCTCTAAAAGCTTTGAATTATTTATCGCGAAGAACAAAAAGGCAAGAATTTCCGTGAAATACGAGTATTGATGACTTAGTGAATTTGTGACTATCCGGCATAAAATGCTTGTCAAGTCGGAGGAACAAGACGGACTGCTGTCTCGGAGAATTGACTGAGCCTGCAGCCATCGCCAGACGGGTTGCTAAGTAACAAGAGGTATTATTGAGACCCCCCTATAAAGACCTTTTGATTCTGTAGCAAGAGTACGACTACGAGTACGTTACCCAATAGCAGAAGAGCGCGTGTGAAACAGTGTCATTTTGGCGGGAAACTGTGGTAGCCGTCGTCATTTTTGCGACAAATTTTTATATCATTTTGGCGAAAACAAGAAATCAAGTTCTCATAAAGAAGGTAAGTTGAGCTGATATTTTTACAACCACTAAAAGACAGCTAACTTAAGACAACTCAACCAGGTCAATAGGTGCTCACAAGAGTAAAAGATAGCTTCCTGTGATATAAATCTTTCTTCGTATTTCGCTGAAAACGTGCGACAAAATCTCATTTTCGTACTAAAGTCGAGGTCTCTCATTTTGAAGCTCTGTGGGACTCTAACGAAGATTTGCCAAAAACTCGCTTGTTCCTCCGACTTTAGAAAAGCTGTAACCAAAAAACATTGAGAAAATGAACATCACTAATTGTAAATCGAAAAAAAAAATTGGAAAACGTGTGACGCCTACAATACAATTAAATACCTACGATCCACTTATTTTACAATTAACGTTTCGCCCTCACTTATTTTACTACAAAATATTTGAAACTTCTCTACTGGGGCGCATTTCTCTGCAACTTACGAAACTACCACATGGAAGTAAATTAAAAATTGATCAGTGCGTGAAACAGAAAGATTTGTCTGTGATACAGCTGCTGATTGTTGATCACACAACACTTCAAGGGCTGAGTGAGAAGCGTTGTGTGACGATTCTAATAAGAGCTGCAAAACATGGCTCGATAACTCTGTAAAGTACGACTACATCAGATCACGTGATCAGCTTGCTTCATAGAGGAACGAAGAGCTCTCGTCCTGTGTTTTCGAAGGGGTGTAACAAGAAAGAAACGAAAAATACAAAAAAAACTGGGCATTCGACTAAGTCTACATCATGATCCTTCAAACAAATATATAGAGTTCTCTGATATACATTAGGATTGTTTGTATTTTTGGTAACTCGCTTGATAGAACTGATGTTTTAGTTGTGTGTAAATACTCAAAGAATTCTTCCCCTTCAGAAAAACGATGATGACTCGATTTGTCTTTTTGATGGTTCTATCACACGTATGGAACTGAAAACATGATGCAGACACGAGAAAACTAGACTTGTTAAGAAAAAAAAATCGAACAAAAATGGTCAAAAAACAAAACCTATTTGACTACCTAATAAGAATTAATTTCCAAAGTCAATATTTGACGATGAATCGCTAGTATTGTACTACGGATTAAAAATTCCCCAGCATTGTGTTACCCGTTAGATTTTGTAGCCAAAAGATCTGAACACAAATTTGGCAAGTCCCTTGTAGGCGTCTGTAGACTTGATGTAACTCTTCCTTGTTTCCCACACAATAGCAATGGGAATCATGATCAAGGCTAGAATAAACATGATAAAAATAAACATCTTGAAGCCATAGTTTTCCACTTCCACGTGACTTGGAGGAGCTCGCTTCGTGACAACCTGCAAAAAATGGTGCCACGATTAGCATCAAGGTTCACCTAAAACCTGTTTTCAATATATACATGTTTCTAGAATAGTATTTTGCTGGCATCTGAGAAAACAGACAAATCCTTTGGAGAATTTTCCAGTTCGATGCCACCTCTCTTTAGCCTGTGTATATATTCATTCTCCCGTTATAAACACTATCTCTATTGTTTCTTGGGTTGGAGGCAGCGTGGCCTCGTGGTTAGGGCGCTGGACTTGTAATCTAGAGGTTCTGGGTTCAAATCTTCCTCCCTGACACTAGATGGGTTTGTGTCTGTTTGACCTGTCAACTCGACATAGGTCCTCAAACGCAGTTTACCGTGAAGAAATTCTAAGTAAACGGCAAAGAATTACAGATCCATTCTTTCATGCATGGAAAGTATTGACAGCTTGGCAGCGTGGTTCTGATTAGTTCAAGACTGTAGCCTTGATATGATTCTTTCTTAATGCAAGCCTTATTCAGATTAGTTCTCGACAATAGTCTAAAGATGATTAACGTTAAAGACAAATATGGTCGAACCAAACAAATCATTATTTCACCAGCTATTAACCCTTTTGGTAAACAAAATGACTGCACAATGGTCAAATGCAAATAACGGAAATTTATTCTTACCTCACTAGAAGGGCTGACTTCATGATGCCCCACGTGATTGACAGTTTGCGGCGAACCAGCGTCAGTCATTTCAAATGACGTAATACTCTCGTCCGGAGGAGGGCTGGGTGGGAACTCTGAAGTTTCAAACTTCCTTAATTCAGAAGCGGCCGAGTTCGGCGTGAGCTCTCCACTTGTTTGACCGTTCGGCGTGTTGGGAAGGTTCAACACTCCGGTACTCTCCGAGATGCTATCCGAGGGAACTTTTATCCGCCGGGAGATCCTCACGCTGGGAGCCCTAATAAACCAACAAAGCATATTGTTAAAGGACTATCACGAACGGCACATCTTGGAATAAAATGGCCATTGTTTTCAAGTTTATCTTTTGTAATGTCTTATTTTTACACAGTCATGTTCATCCTTGTTTATTGTCGGGTTGCTATTTTTTATAACTACTTTTATTTGTTTTCTGCACGACTATTACTTACATTTGTCTCATAAATTGCTTAACCTTTATCACTTACACTATTTTGTTTCCTTCTCTTACATTATACGTTTCTTGCGTTTGCCGCTAATGTTACTTACATATGTTCCTTGCATTGTTCTCATATCACTTAACCTATTTACATATGTTTCTTGTCTCTTCGGTTTGTCATTACTTTTTTGATGTCTTTCTACCTTGGAAAACTATTATTTTGAGGTTTCTTTTGATTAGAAAATAATTTTGCTTATCAGAAAAACGACTTAAAATATCGTAATATAGGCCCTTTTATGTGAGATCCATTTCCAGATATCATAACCTGTTCCTAGACAGTAATTTTTAACGGTTAGACAAAACTAAGTTCTTGGTTATGTTGTGGTCTTGTTTTAATTATTCTCACAATATAAGAAAACACGGAGTTTCGCCACAAAAAAAGCGTCAGAGATCTAGAACTAAACAGTTTTTACTTCTTCAGGTGTGTTTTGAAACGAAAAGTAACAAACAAAGTTAATCAAGGGCAACAAATATTTCAAGGAAGGAAAACGGGCTCAAAGCTTATGAGACGAAAAACCACACGGAAATTACTTAATGAATTTTGATTCATTTTTAAATAGTTTTGTTTCTGACAACGAATAACAGCATTGTACAAATTTGTTATTTGCGAATTAAAATTCTATGCGCGCAGGAAAATTGGAAACTGCTTGTGGTCTATAAAATAGTCGATTCAGAAATGTATTCGTGAATAAGGCTTTTTCTGAGGCAGATACGAGGTACGCGTACGGAAAGCGAGTAACTTTCAATCTATGCCGTTTTCAATTGCTGTTAAAAGCAGGGGGGGCTTTCCGTTTTGGAATAACATTAAATTTATGCACTATTCTGTTCTGACAGTTGATGTCGAAGATTACTTTATATACCTCGCTTAATTTTTACCTCATGGTAATGAGGTATTAAAAATGACGATTTATTTCACTCATGGACTCACTCACTCACTCCATTCCGATATAAAACCGCAATTAATTCATGCATTAAACGGTAAACGTGCTGACAGAAAGGTCCGGTTTTCCCCTGCCGCCCCGCCCTTGTGTTCTGTTCATATATCTGGGGGGTGGGATAGAGGCCAAATGTTTGCTTGAGTGCAGAGATGAACATTCAAAATGGCATGTCGGGCCGAAATTCTCAAAGGTGGTTTTTCGTTCCTTTCGCTTCATCCTCGATCTAAATACACCTTTGTAGACCTTACAAACGAAGAGGAAATGTTCCGGAAAATACTCAAGTGGAAAGAAATGGGCTTCAAAGCAAAGGTTGTTGAACCTGTTTGATCAGAAAGATCAGTTCATTTGGACAACGGAGAATCGATCAGGCGCAGGAAGAATGCAACTTTACCATCCTGGAGAAAAGTACTAAGCGTTCCTTCCTCTGTTGTATTTTTGTACAAAACAAGCAGGATATATAAATGCACTGGTTTCACCAATCGTTCGGAAGCTGTTCGGTAAATGTGACACGACAAAGCACATGCTTTTCGTATTGAAGTGCCGAGAAGTGCTGTTATACACGCGCACATGACAAAAGACATGTTTTTCGTATTGAAGTGCTGAGAAGTGCTGTTATACACGCAAATGACAAAGGATATTTTTTCGTGCTAAGACGTGCTGCTGTTCGTCTCTTTGCGGAGTAGACTTTTGGTCTGTTATTGATTTAAGTATGGATGTAGATACAGAAAATAAATTAAAGTAAAATGACAGGTGCGATGTCATTACAGTGTAAAAATGCCCTTTAATTTAATAAGAAAATATTAAATTACACTTTAATCACACAAAACTTGAAGAAATGTTTATTTTCAATGGAATGAAATATGAATTAATTGACACTACACTATGTCCGTAGTGTCTATTACGGACCAGTCAAGGAGTGAACTTGGAGTTTAAAAGGAAAAAAAAAACTATCAAGTTTCGGCTCAACTAGAGACAACAGCGCTACCTATTTACATCTTACAGAATAAGTATGATTGGCTGTTATTCATGCTGCTAAAAATAGGGCTTTCCACAAGTTGCTCGGCAACTTTTTGGCAACTTTTCATGTTTCGAGCAACTTTTTCCCCTTCGAGCAACTTTTTCTCTCTCGAGCAACTTTTTGCATTTTAAGCAATTTTCAGACCGAAGATCTCCGAAGATAATCCGAGTGTTGTTCAAAGGCAATACGAACGTTTCCGAAGATTTACGAAGTTTGCCGAAGATTTTCGAGGAACATCTGAAGACATTACACCTTCCGGCTCATTCTGCATATTAAAACATTACAAAACTCGTCACAAACATGACGTTATCGATATCATCACGATTTTTCTCAGTTAAAAAATTCCTTGTTATTCAACAAATTTTCCCCCTAATATGTTGTTTAGATACTTATTTTGCTGTAAAAGTGCATAAAACTGATAGAATCTTACTCTCAAAGGGAAATTAGCATATATTTAGAGAAATTCTCTTGATAAGAAGTAGCGTTTTGGATTTTTTGGAGCAACTTTCGAGCAACTTTTATTATCAGAAGCAACTTTTTTGTATTTTTGGAGCAACTTTTGAGCAACTTTTTGAGAAATTACGGGCAACTTTTTTGGAAATCTCGAGCAACTTGTGGAAAGCCCTAGCTAAAAACACCTTCCAACAAACTAACACTAAAAAATCTTTACAAAGGCAGTCACTTCAGAAACACAAGTCATGTTTGTGTGAGTCACGGAGTGTGCGTGACATGAATTTCCTTCACCACGTCATCTTTTGCTTTACTAACATGTCTGGCTGGATAAAGCAGGGGCACCCAACGGAATATTTCGTTAAAAATATCTGTTCGGAAGACGATTTGAGAACAATTTTGAGAACGATTTTTCGGAACATTCATTGTAAATTTTTTTGCTTGCATGCCTTTCCTAGGATTTTCGAATATCTATAAAAAAAATGGTATAATTGTTCATTTTTAACGGATTTTTACTCTAAAAAGGTCACCTAGAATTTTCGGGAGCCCTTCTCTGGCTGGAATTTTTTCGAAAAGGTAAGTTTTGATCCCTATAACTTTCGGATCACTAGACTTTCAGCTAGGAAATCCGAACAGATAAAAAATTTTAGGGGATAAAAATATGCCTATATCTACCGTTTGTACTAAAATACGTTGAACGGTGCTATCTTTTGCTACCCTGCGGCAGAAGACGGAAGTTTCGTCTTTCCGTTCCGTTGCGGACCATCTGTTTTGCTTCTTTTAACTGTGCTAAAATAATTTTTACACTCAAGACAGAACATTTCTGATGAGAATTTCGACTAAATCCGAGAATGTTTTCACAAAAAGATACTGACAAAAACAAAACACAGTGACAAATATCGCAATAGAATGATTCAGAATTTTACACAGGATTCAAATTATTTCAATCATTAAACCCACAACCTGCGTAGCACGAGAAAAAACTGAAGTCTTCATAGAGCAAAATGTATTATGAATCACTAGTTGGGTAGAAAGTTATTTACGCTATGCAAAAGTACAGTTCCAGTTTTTCCTGAAAAACATAACGGAAATGAGGCAGATAACGAAGAAAATCGGGACAGCTATCGAGGAAACGGAAACTAACGTATGCAAATAGACGCAGCAGTAAGGCAGTTGAAAACAAAAAGACATTGTTTGATGCTGCATCATTTTATGTCTTTCTTTTTTTTTTGATATGGTACACGTGCATAGTAAAAAGATGAAGTAGTATTGTGTTAGGATATTCACATGAAAAAAATATATACACTAAACAAAAACAATAATAAGAAGAAGAAAATTAATAGAACTTACCTTTTAATCTGTGGCTCAGGACGACTGATCTTCTCGCTTTCTGCGATAAGCTGGTCGTGAGTTAGGCCACTGAAATAAAGAAATACAGGACAAAACTTACTTGTGATTTCTCGTTGCCAAGAAAACTATAAAAAGAGACAACGGTTGCACCAGATGGACCTCGAGGCAAACCGAAATATTTAAGCCCAAAACAACAATTAAAGCACAGAAACTAATGGGCTGCTTTCATGTGTGATTGAAGACAGTGGCCATCCAATCAGATTAACCCATCTACATGCAGATTAGCTTCTGGTTGAAAATTAAAATTATACACTAAAATGGGTTTTAATCCACCGTTTGTTTCTTCCGTGGTATAAATTACCATTTTAGAGTTTTAAGTAATTTCTTAGCTAAGAATGACGGATCATAAAGATAAAAATTAATGGAACTTTACAGCGAGCCATTAACTGGTGAAAACGAAATAGTTTTAAAAGGAACAGTTTGTCTACGGTGATAAAAGTCGTCTGAACTCTTAAATTAAAAGGTATTCCCAACCATAAGTTCAAGTGGCTCGGCTCGGATTGGCTATTCTGAGATCATGTGAAAACAGGGAACATATGGAACACGAAAAAGAGTAAAGCGAGAAAACAGTTAAAAAAACAAAAACTGTTTTGCATAAAGCTATAAATTATCCAGCTACATTGTAGAATATGTAACCTCACAAGCTTACAAAGCACGACAACATTTTTTGTCTTGGTTGGGTAAGAGGTTAAGCATGATGGTAAACTTGTGTTTCACATACTCAATCACTTTCTGTTCTGTATTGGCCTCATTTGGATCAAATATTAGTATAAGTTGCTTGTCTCCAAAGTAGCTACATTTTGTATGAAACACAAATGCATGGCTCCCACATCAGGCTGCAAATATCCCAGTTACATGATTTGTACACATATTGCCAAGGCACAAGCTGGAATAGACAGATAATTAAACAGATAAACTTACATGTACTTATGCTTTGACCTCCTGAAAAGCCTCTGAGGTGAAATAGCTTTTCTTTTTGGCTTTGTTACTGAGCCCTCTTTGTGACTAATGAGGAAAAAGCAAATAAATACAAATCTAATTTAGCCTCCATAAACGTAGACTTTCTCAAAGTCCTTCTACACGCGGTTTTTAGGTATGAAAGTACGAAATTCGCGTGATCGTTTTGGTCGGAGTTGACCCCGCGCTCACAAACAAGAATTCTTGAAACTTGACTCTTGCTAGAAAAGTCACGCGCTCGCAGAAACACCGCCCCCTGATAATTGATACCTCTTGCTTTTGGCGGGAAACTTGATTTAAAATCCTTCAAGCGGGACAAGTCGCCCTCTCGCGACTTCGTCACTCGCGGTCGTTGCTTCGCGACTCAGCGTGGCTCGCTTCGCTCGCCAATAGGGGGCGACTTGGTGCAAGTCTACCATAAACGCTACAAATGCAAGACAGCAAGCACCAGACTGACAATAACACCACAAATTTAGATTGTGTGGCTCCAGAAAACATCCATGGATACCCTCCCAGTCGACGGTCATTGGAAATTCCAAGGGGGAGGGGGATCTTAAAGACCGAAATATATAAAGGAAAGTATAAACCTAAACTGAAATTTCCAGAGGGGAGTAGAGGTTCAAACCAATTAACTCTTAACCTGCGATAAGGCTTTCTTTTTTTCGCGGCGGAGGGAAGGAGAGAAAAATAACGCCTGATCGCAGGTTAATAAACTCTCGACTGGGGCATTATTTGCAAAAGTTAATCATTGATAGGTTACCCCATTCTCGACCCCATAGCCCTTTCGTTTCTGGTGGCCAGCTCGGCCTTGGCACGAGAAAAGGAAGGGCTCTGATTTCCAGTCCTAGATTCTTGCAGTTATGGTGTTTCAAAAGAATGTATGAGAGAGTCGTTACGTTTTTGACTTCCGTTAAGGAATTGTTTGTTCAAAACAGCCAATCAAAAAAATTCGAATTAATTCAAAAATCCTATGTCCCCAGAGCCCTTCGTTTTCTCGTGCCAAGCTGACTAAGAGAAACGAAAGGGCTATGGGGACGAGAATGAGGTTACCCATAAGTTACTCCAGTCTGTAAACTTCCTTATTGTTGTATTTTTTCCCTTTTAAATAAAGCCTGGACACAGTTTTTTTAACTTGGCCCCACCAACCCAGCATTTATTTGGGCCAAGCATTTATTATCTACTATAAAATGACCAACAAATTGCACATGCTTGGACTAGTCAGCTTGAGGTTGAGCATACTCAATTTCTTGAATATTCTGTTTCTTGTGCTTCTCTGTGCACTACACTCATGATCTTAAAAATTCCTGTTCGCTTATAAAACTCTATAATGCACTTGGGTGCTTTAACTTTTTCCTGATATTTCTTTTATCATTTTCAACAGGCTAATTATTGTTCCAGTCAATACAGTGGAACCCCATTAATAGGGGCACCATTGGCTGAAGAGGCAATGGAAATTTGGCTGTATTAACAGGGGTAGGGTCAAATTTTATGACTGGTCTACTCCTGAGGTCTACTCCAAATGACATAACAACTGCACTTCTTATATATATTTAAAGAAGATTTTTTAAGCCGATCTGTTTTTCTTTTCTAAATTTTCGGTGACATCTGTTCACCTTCATCAGAGTTTATGTATACAGTAATTATAAACTAATGAAGATTTAATCAGCACTTATACAAAATGATGGGAAAATGAACAAAACTGGATTGAAAAATGGGTATTTGGTTCGAGTGGCCGTATTAACGGGGTAATATTATAAAGGATTATACACGTTGAGATTTCAGAATGCGGACGTTGGCCATATTAATGAGGTGGCCACATTAACAGGGTTTTATTATTAAGAAAATGTATGGGCCCCGGGGTATGGGCATTGCACCAGGACCAAAAAAAGTGATCGTAATAACAAGGTGGCTGTAAGGCGGGTTCCATTGTTCCTAAAGTTCACTGAATTAAAACCCAAATTATACTAAAACATCAACAAAATAAGATAATCGAAGTCTTAGATCTTGTCCATTTGTTTCCTTGTTTTTACCTGTAAAATGCAACATGCTCCACAGCACATTTCCACAAATGCTTGCACGCCAAAGGATCAGGGAGTCGGAAGCCATAGTTGGCTTTACGCTGAAAGTACAAAATCAGCCTGTTACTGACAATTTTTTTGTCAGAAAATTTTCTGGAAAGTTCTATTTACCATACACTATAGTTTAAGATGATGGCACTGGCTTTTCTGAATGAAATATTTGTATGGGTTTTGCAGAAATTTAATTTTTTTCTGATTTCAAGGTTTCTTTTTATCCTTGTCATGGCAAAATTAACGTCATTTAAAAGTACCGGGTAAGTCACGTCAAATTTCGATCCAAGGACAATAAAAAGTGCAAATTTAAGGAAAACTACTGAAAGCTACCTGATTGAGAAAGTTAAAACATTTCCACTTTGATTGATAGCATCTCCCTCATTTTGTACGAAGACTTACTTTGTTTGATCTTCAGTTAACTTAAAATACATGAAGACTACGGCAGGTAATGTTATCAAATTAGATAGCATTTATCAGTTTTTAACACTTACATCATCTCGAAGAACCTGCACATAAAATACTTTCCCCTCATAGGTGCACTTCAAGACTTCACTCCTTCAAACAAATCAAGATCAAACAAAAAATGTAGTCTTAAGATTTATCAATGGATGAGCACTCTTACAACTTCATCCTCTGATACCAAGTCAAGCATACAGGGTAACAGACCTCTCAACCTCAAAGCACTGGAAATCTGGAGATTGAGGTCAAAAAAATCTGGACATTTCAGTAAAAACCGGGAGATTGATCAACTGATGGACAAAAATACCTAAAAGAGTCCTAAAACCAGGCACTAATCAAATGACTTGTTACTCTGTTTACCGTGAGATTTCTGTTTCTCATCGTGAGATTGAAGTGAAAATCGTGAGACTTGAGAGGTCTGGGGTAACATGAATACAACACATGCTTCCTAAATAACTCGACTCAAAAGATGTTGTAAAATAAAAAAATGTAACTGTATGTTTATAGTGGTCATGCACTGAGCCTTGACTGATAGCTAGTTTCCAGGCGTGCAACTCAAACAGAGAAAACAAATACTTCAAACAAAAGTTACATGGTTAAAATCGCAGGAGGCAGACCAGTTGGCTATTTACAAAACATGATTGAGGAGATGGACTCAGGAGGACCAAGAGCAAATCCAGCTAGTGGCAGGGTGGAGGACAGGCTTGAACCCTGGACCTCCGGTTTACTAAACCAGTGCCTAAAACGACTCAGCCACACTGCCTCTTTACATTCAAGAAAGAAAAACTTGCTAAAATCCAAAAGTGGGGTCAGCATTTAATGCTTTGTTACTCTAAGGTTATAGAAAATGCAGATTGCAGAGGTAGTGCAACTGAATTTACCAAACAAATCCAGACACTTTCTTTCCCTCTCTGATAATGGCTATTCCAATTGGCGTCAGTCCCAGGTAAAGTTGAACGTTGTCTTGATCCTGTAAGCATGAGAAATACCTCGCATTTATTAATGGATTGCACCCTGAAGCTAAAAAGTCAGCGAACCAATAAGTAGTTAAGTTTGGAATGGAACCAGTTTAAAATAGCTAAACAAACCAAAATCATCATCATCATCATCATCTTTATTGTTATAACCGTTGTTCAGAGGGCAGATTGGCATTTTTCACTGACCGTCGCAACAAAGTCAGTCTGTTTCCTAATTTAGAGCCAGTACAATGTTAAGCCCTACCATTTCTGGTCCAAAGCAACAAAAACTGGTTTGTGTGTGTGTGTTGGGGGGGGGGGGGGGGGGGTTACACGTGAATTTGAATGACATTTTAGGAGGTTTAAAGAAGGGATTGAAGAAAGAAAATAAATTTTGAAACACCACCACACATTTAACCCCCAAGCAAGAGCACTCCAGGTTGTCAGGGGACTGTCTCGTGTCTGTCTACCAATTTTTAACTGAACATTTCTTATTTCAAAATCACATTTAATCTCCAATATTCTTATTTCTCTAAATTTTACTAATCGTCAACTATCTTCTCCCAACATCCTCAAAAATCACCCGAAAAATTTAAAAAACACCGTTAAACATAGATATATGGGATAATTGCAAGTGTCCTTGGAATTTCTGAAACGCGAATGAAATATTTCCAAAAAACCCTTGTTAAGCGGTGAAAAACGACCTTCACGTGACTTAAAGTTTAACCATTTTCCTGATTAAAAGACATTGGTCCAAACATCATGTGAAATCAAAGGTTAATAATGATTTTCTTCAGTGTGATGATTGAATGTTGCATTATGCATGTACACCAATTTGGTGCAAGAATGGTTTACGACCATGACAATGAAGACGGTGATGATACCAACATTTAAAATACAGCTTGACCCCTCTAATTAGAACTCGGTTATTTCTAATTCCCCCTTATTTCCGAGAAAAAACCCATTTCCCTTGGATTTTCCTTGCCCTTCAGTCATTTACAATTGGCTATTTCAAACTCCAACTATTCCAAAATTGAACTATTCTTTGTTTCCCCTCACTGTTTAAAATAACAGGGTTCAACTGTATATATATTTTTAATTAACTTGACTGACCTTGCAAGGATGAGGATCCACTCCATACATATCAAGTCCCCTGACTTTGGCAAGGAAGTTCTTCTCGGCAACTGAGGGTACCTGGCCACTGTGTGGATAGAAATTTGAGACCAGAGAAATCAGTTTTCTATGTTACTTCTTACCAACTGAATTTTCATTGACAGAGTTTAAATCCTATGCAGAAGTCATCTCAACCTCAAATTTAGCCCATTTTCCTATTCTCAGACTGAACCAGACCTAGGCTACAAAGCTTAGCACCACACAACTGATGTTAATGGGAATGACCTGCAATAAAAGAAACCTGTTTAAATTGCCACTTAGGTGAAAAGGAAAGTTACAGGACAACTTACGAAAAAGTCTTGTGAGTTTCTGCAATTTTCTTCTCTAGCTTCTCAGCTTGCTTTGGAACAATGCGGAACTCTGTAACATAGTTATCTCCATGATCGTCAGGGTCATAGTCTCCTATATCAGCTGTTGAACAACAACAAATAAACATTATAATCTATGTCAACATACAAATTCACCACATTGATGTTATTTTGCAACATCTAGACATGGGAAAATGGACAAGCCACGTGAACTGTGGATGAAGAGCACATACAGTATTGTGAAAAAGTAATGCACCTGAAAAGCGTGAATTTCGTTCTTTGTTCTCGCGAAATTTCGCGCAAAAAGTTCGCGTCACTTCGAGCGAACAAAGGCCGATATTTCTTCGAATTTTCCTTACCTCAACGATAATTCGCGATAATTCGCAATATTTCGCTACTCACTAGAAGAAAATTCGCGTGCAGCTCAACAGTAGTTTGGTCCCCTTCGATTAAAGTTCTCCGCGTGATTGATACGATCGCCTGCTCATGTTACTTGACACAAAATATATCTTGGTTACCGTTCTTTTCAATTCGATGTAGCGTGAACAACAACTGTTCCATATTAAGTCTAAATAACACCACAACAATCTTGAGTGATAAGAATAATTTATTACTTACCAAAAATTCCAAGTTCATAAAGGCAAACAGTGTGTTCGCAACAACATTCACGGAAAGATCGCGCTGACATCGAAAGCAAAATTCGCTTCAGATGTTACTAATTCTCGCATATTTTTTGACCCTTTGATCCAGATAAAAGACAAGCATTGCAAGGAACCTTTCCATAGACTTTTTCTTCTTCACTTAGGCGTAAAAAGGTCTCAAAGTGTACGATTTTCACACATCAACGTCGCAAAAACATTCAGGAATCGTGTTGTCGAATCAACATCGTGCCCAGGACACTCTGCCATTGTCATAGCAACCGTTTGGCCCCAGATCCTCCGAGTGTGTGCATGTGTTCGTTCGCTCGAAAGTTGATGCTGATCGACAGAATATTGTTATAATTTCTGGACTTCTGTGCTTTCTTGGACACCAAGAAGAGAAAAGATGAGAAGAATTACTGTATGGCTAACCAATGTTTAGATTTAACCGTCGAAAGGAAAGGACTTTACCTGCTAAACAGCTGTAACTTGTTTAGTTGTTATGTGCCAGGCGCCATGTTTGATCGACATGCAGTTGTTCTGAGTTGTTTTACGCTATCAGGCTATTTTTGTTTCATTGTCGGTTACAGGTAAATGGCTTTGTAGCTGTTTGAATTCCAATGCGTTTATTACATTTTTATGGTCTGGATAAACTTTCCTGTTTTCTTTCCTCCGTGTTCGAATTTTAAAAACAACACCTAACGCGTTTTAGCCATGTCTCACAACAACACAACAGTTTCGAAAAGAAAACGATCAAGATGAAAGATCTAAATTTCGTTCAAGGCAAGTTTTGCTTGAAACACTTATAACTGCCTCGAAATATCGCCACGAAAGTTCAGGATCAAGCGAATTATCGCGTGAAAGTGCCTGAAAATTCGCGAAAGTGCGCGATAATTCGCGACAAATTACCGCACACAGCGAATTATCCTTCGAAATTTCGCGTGGTTTTAAACAATAGATGTCACGAAAATACGACGAAACAGCGCGAATTGTCGCAGAAATATCGCTTCAAGCGAAATTTCCTCGAAAAGCCCCGAAAAGCGCGAATTTCGCCGAATTTCGGGTGCATTACTTTTTCACAATACTGTACTACACAATGTGATGCTCTAAACTGAATGGTGATAAGTGTTTCTCAATTACAGTTATAAATTATAACTGTAATTGAGATAATAAAGCAACTTAACCCATTGGCGCCTGTGCCGGCCGTAGCCGGCCGTGCGTAAAAACCACCCCCAAAATGCCTGTGCCGGCCTCAGCCGGCCTTGAAAACAACGTGTTGGCAAATGCCCTTTCCCTCCCTCCCTGGAGTTTTTTTGGTTCTTCTATTTACCTACTAGAAGATGGTTTTCCATGTTCTATAAGAAATTATATAATAACCTGAATTCTACGCGCATTTTGATTGGTTCTTACTTATGATCTATCAGAGTACAGACACATGGATGACGTCACGCGGTGGTGTGACTCGCGCGCGTGATCAGAGTTCATAGTCCAAATCAGAGTTGTCGGCAAAGTTTTTCGAATTGCGGTTGAACGCTTCGGTTAATGCTTACAGATTTGAACAACTTTCCAAATCGGAATAAAGGTTAGTTTTTTCATTGACTTTCAATTGACCATTTTTCTGTTTATTCAATCGGATTAACAATGCTTCGTGTTAACGAAAACTTAATAGTGAAATCAAAACAACCTAGCTCAGGCATCGGTACGGCAGCATTGCTCACACAGAAGTGTGCTGAAGTCTTGTGTTATTATATAAAACAAATAGATTTCATTTTGCCGTGCGTCTGTTCAGTAATAGATCACAGAAGACGTCAAAATGTGGTATGAACATCAGTGACCCACTCGGCTAGCGCCTCGTGGGCCACTTCTCTGTTCATACCACATTTTGACGTCATCTGTGATCTATTACTGAACAGACGCACGGCAAAATGAAATCTATTTGTTAAATAATGCACGCTTGAGGTCTATAAAAGCTGCTAGTCGATGCCCGAGCCGTAAGGCAAGGGCATTCAGCTGCTTTTATAGACCTCAAAAGTGCATTATTTTCTTATAGGACATAGGAAAACCATCTTCTAGTGGGTTTAGAATATAGCATTCAAAAGAGCACAGAACTTACAAGACTCGCGGTCGCTTACGGCCGCTCACGGTATTTACAAACGCACGCAACATCGGTAAAAGTGAAAGTTTAGTTTATTATTTTCTTTGGCGGCTTCTTTATAATTATAAATAAACCAAGATACCATTTCATTCATATTTCCTATTTATAGTCCTTTCTCCGACTACCAAAAGATTCTCACAAAGCCGACAAATCTAGTTGAAATATTTACGCATTCAAGCCTACTTCAATTTCATTCAAATGAAAAATTTCCATGCGTTCGTTTCGCAGCAAGTTTTTGAAATTCGCCTCTAATTTCGATTTAAAAAGAACAAAAGTGGAGTGTTCTGTCTTCAGATTGTGGCTAAAAAAGGTTTCTTACCTCAAAGTGTTTCTAGAGTCCAGCTTGTTTTGCTAAATAGTTTCCAAACAATTTCGGCAGTTCACGGCAAAATAGTGGCGTACACAACTCCAAAGAACAACAGCAATTTTCAACGATTCTTTCTTAATCTGTCGCTTCCTTTGGCACTGTCTTACTTCCATTTAAGCATGTAAAACGTTTCTGATAAAAACTTGCTGCTTTAAAGCATCATTTAAACAACAAAACAAGAGAATAGAGGCGAAGTCGACGAAGTCGCGCGTTCAGCAAAATTCGACAAACAATTCGCACATCCGGGGTACCGGGCTTCTATAGTTTTCAGCTATGTTCTATTAAAAATAATGCCCGCTAGAATTCCATTGCGCGTATACAGCGGCTATATTCTAATGTTCTATAGATAATAACGGCAAATAAACCAATCAAAATCTGTTTTCTGCGCATATTTTTAGGGAACTCTTGGGGTCCTAGAAAGAAGGTTTTTCGTCTTATTCCGTGCATTGAAAACGTACAAGCAAATCATGCAGCCGCGCGGCTTGTATTTACAAACTTCCAAGGCCTTGTTTTTGATTCTGAACAAGAAAAATACCATCTTTGGGACTAAAAACGGAAAGGAGAAACACTATAGAATTTTAACCCTTTGACTCCTGGAGATTTTCCAAAAAAACGCATTTTTAGGTGTTTTTGACCTTTTAAGGTCTATTATAAGCTAAAAAAGCTCCAAATCACTGAAATCGACCCTCAAAACACAAAATGCATGCTTATTTCTCACCAGAATCAAGTTTGACATCTTTTTAGCTCGTGCATGCGCACAAATCAAAGTTTGGACATAGCTTTTGGACCCACCATCCTACATGTACCACTTTAGGCTTTTCGTTTTTTGTTATTTTTTTTTTTCGCTTTTCCTTTTCTTTTTCTTCCTTTCTTTTTGCTGCAGTGTTTGGCCTTCTAGCAGGCTCCTTTTTAGTAGAAGAATTTCCGCGAAAGCGTAAAGGAGGCAAGAACTACTTACCATGGACAAGCAAAGGGTGGAAAGAGGCAATTTTCCTCTGAGTTTTTCGCTAAAATTTTGAAGCGTTTTGGTGCATATTTCAAGTTCCATTAATCTAATCGCGCTGGTTTAGGTATCGTTGGAAAGGTCTTCTTCTGCTTCACAATTCGAGCATAGATGTCGCCTTTCTGGGTGAAAGGTGATGACGTCACAAGCGGGACAAATACCCCGATCCTTTGCGGCCGGTTTGACCGGTGCAGGAGTCAAAGGGTTAAAGTGGCCTTAAAACGGAAAACCATGGAGTACAGAGTGCTAAAACCTTGTTGATGAAGGATTTATCTTTCCTTCCACTGCCGCGAAGACATGGTGTAATGGTGCTTACAAATGCGTTTTGAACTCAAATCACAGACTTAAACACGGACTAAATGTGGCTTCTCAAGTCTTCTGAGAACGAAATGGTAATGTACTGTTATTGCTTTGAACTTGGATGTAATTTTTTGAACGATCGGTAAATCCATTTAGTGTACAATTGACTTCAAAAGCCGCCTGCTAAAATTAAAACTTCGCTTTCAACATGAACATGTGGATAATTAATTCTGCCGTGCAGTACAGCACGGCTCGAAAAATTTCGATACTCTGCTTCACTTTGTTTTTAATTATGTCTATCGCTTTTGAAAATTACAACAGTGCTTCAGAATATACAAAGGAGTATGACTATCAATATTAATAGTAAAGGAATGCATGGAAAGTGGTGCTAGTGTTGATTTAGTAGTCTGAATTCTGTAATTTTGTAAGCGTTTTTTATGCTTTTTCACGCCGCCGCAATTTGAAGATAATTTTATTGTCTCGAATTACCAGTTTTCTGCACCAAGAAATAAGCTAAATGTTATTGAATTAATGACAGTATCAGTTGTACAGATTGTAAACCTATCTTTTACCAGACTATTTTACGATTTTTCTTAAAAATTTGTACATAGTCTCCGTGTTTTTGCGAGCTCCAAAATGGCGCGCGAAGGGGAATAAAATTTTATTGCTGTCTTTAGTTTGGTTTGGGATAGATTTATCAAGGCTGATAATCTCTTTTAGTCATAAATTGGTCTTTCAACATGTCTAGTTTAAATAAAAGTTTACTTCAGAAACTAATGGTTTGTCTGAATTTACTGCGCATATGGTTTATTTTTTCCACTCGTACGTTTGCGTTCAATCCCGTAAAAGAGCCAGGTATTTAGGGGTGGGTGCATGCATAAAACCTTCAGGCGTCAATGGGTTAAGCAGTTTGAATTCTTTATCCACACTTCAAAAAAAATGCCTCATTTCAATGTCTAATGTCACATATTCTCACTAAACAATAAGTATAAATAGCCTTGAAACTCTCTCTGCAAGGTTCGCAGAATACTATAAACGAAAGAGCGCCCTTCCCAAGGGTTTACGCATCGCTAGTTGCTCCCCAGGGGGGCAACGAACAATAACGTCAATGGAACTTATTAGTATTCTGCGAACCTTGCAAAATCCATCATTCTCTGAAGAAGACCGCAGAAGGCGATTGAAAATTTAGAGTATCCTTTTATATTTTTAGATCTGTTTAAACCATTTTTACATTTTAAAATAATCTATATGTTTGAAATACCTTGCACAATATAGGCTCCCAGTTCAACTAAGTCATTGAAGGTGCAAAGAAGTCTGTTGACAAGCAAAACAAAACATTTAATAAAACTTGTTTCACTTCCCTGAGAAGGGGATTACTTGATATGAAGTGATACTTTCTACAAAATGTGAAAACAAATCAAATCCAGTTTTCACTTTCTTACCTGCCATGCAGAATATCCCTCTTGACCTGAAGGAAAAACTGATACCTGGATAGCAAAGGAAGGTCAAGAATAGGTCACAAGGATTATTAACCAATTATCCCATCTTATAAGTACATCAGCTATACAGACAGAATATGCTTAGATGAAGATTTGCTTGGTTTCCCTTTTTCAAGTCAGCCTATTAAAACAAAATTATTTTAATAGGGTAACCTATTCACCCTCTGTTCAGATGAGAGATCATTACCTTTTTACAAAGGTTTGAAGGTCATTACAGGATTGCAAAACTTTATGCCCAGAAAAATGCTTACAAGCATTAACGGTTTGCCAGGGTGTGAGGTGCGGAGGGGTTGGTAAAATTGTGTCACCTTCTATATGTACATATCCGCTGTTCTAAGCAGTTCCTTAATAAAATAGTTGTTACCAGCAATAAAAGGTTAATTTTGGGGCCCTGGATGCCCCTCTTAAACAAGGATCTTAATTTTGAATAAACTATTCCTTTATGCACAATAAATCTCTTACCTAGTTATTTCCTCATGAAGTGCGCTTGGATCCACAGCATAGAACTTTACTCTGAAGAACAACTTGTAAGGAGGCTTCAGAGCTGCACACAAAGAACAGAAATGGTAAGGGGTCAGTAGAGGCAGTAATTACATGTAGAGGATCCTGGTTTGGATCAAGTTTTATAATACATGTATAAATCTGGGGTTCACCCACTCTCAAGAATGGGACCTCCTACAAGCCTATACAGCATCTCAGACCTAAAATATATTTTTCCACTCTACCCCAACTCAGAATAATTGGAAAAATTTGGTACCCCATCTTTGACGTTGAAGGTGTTGCGGACTTGCCGCGATGAACTGGGGCAGAGTAAAAAGGTCAGGTTACCGGAAGAAAGGCCTGGTTACCGGCTAAACTTGTGACTTTTTGAGAACGTGGTTTACGAACGATTTTGGACATTTTCGTGTTATACTTTAGATAATTTTTAGTTACATTTGGACCTTTTGCAAATCTGTTGTTGGACTCGGCAATATGTGATTCTCACCTCGGCAATAGAAGGCCAAAATTCTGGCTGTCCAGTAGTAACGATTGTATTGTTGTTTGTATGTTATTGAATGAAGTTGGGGTTCCTCTGAGAACAGAAACCTCTGAGTAAGTTAGTACTAGGTTCAGATATGATCATGTACTTACTTTTCATCTGCTTGATAACGCTCTTATTCAAATCAAGCCAATGCTGAAAACAAAACAAAAGCTGTTAGTAAATAATAATTACAGCAAAAAGACTGAAAACCTCTGATTGCCTAACCCTGCTTCTTTTTGGTAAAGAAGATCATTTCTCTAGTTGCCTAGCAGGGTAAACTTTCAGACTCTTTCATATACTTTCATATCTGAATATATTATATCTTCAAATTTATATAACTTTTAAGAAAGCAAATATATGCAGTTTAAATTTCAAATGGTAAAAGTAATCATTTCCTGGCAAAGTACCCTGTCTGGACATTTAAACCCTTTTTTGATTCAACATTTTTGTATCTTTAATGTTTAAATCAACTGTGAGTAAAGAATTCAGCTTCTTTAATCATTTTTTGCTCAACATACAAAAATTACATTAGCAGTGGATATGGATTTACCAACTGGCCTGCCGCCTTTGGGTAACAACTATTAATCAATAATTTACCAGCAACCAGTTTACCATGCAGAGTCAGTTGTCTAAAATTTGACAAATTTAATAAATTAATAAAGTGATGCTAAACATTTAATTTAATTATTAAAATGTGATGTATTTTCATAAATGGAACACCTGACTGGACGTTTAGGTGATGACAACAACAAAATGTTTTAAGTGTTGGGTATTTGGGTTGGTAATCAAACAAGTGGAAACAAATAAACTGCTAATAGATACAAAAAAGTGTGACGATCTAGTTATGTCTAGAATTCAGACAGATAAGCATCAAATTATCTATAGACATAATTACCAAAAGCCATTTATTTGCTATGTGACAACTGTAAACCTTAGCTTTCATGGACAGTTTTCTTAGCCTGCTATTCAATTATGCACAACTGATTAAAAATCAATTTCGTGCTTATCGCCTGGAGTGAGTACACAAATTAGCTTGGGAGGAGCGTGTTAAACCAAAGAAACAAATTTTACAATAGTTAGTGCTACAAGGTTTTTAGACCCCGGTAGCAATACTCTTCAAAGGTCAGGCAAAACAACAGAACAATACTGTCAAAAGACTTTAAATATAAAGAACCCTGAAAAGACGCTACGTTGTAAACAATAATCAATTCACAAAAATATCCAACTGACATCCCAAAAAACAAACAACTACCAATTTCAGAGCAATTTGCAGAAAAAACGTAAGCTCACCCTTTGTTTTGCATCGTCAACGTAGCGAAGGCCAAAATAATCTTTCTCCAGCAAATCCAAAGTCTTGCAAACCTCATCGAAGACAGCCTGTCCTTTGACGTCCCTCTATATTTGCAAAGAAGCAAAGACACGCAAACAAAAGGGAGGTGTTAATGAAATCATACATTTGTTGAACAAGTGAAAAGCAGCCCAGCCCAAGAGCGTAACAAACTCCAATATTTTAACATATTGCACCACTAATTAACATTGAAAATGAAGTTATTACTAACTTGCTTACTCTATAAGTAATCATTCTTTATTTTATTAGCGCAAACTAGCTCGAAGTGTTATATTTTATTCTATAAACAAAGTTTAAAATGTTCGAGTTTAGATAATAGAAGTTCTACGAAGCATGCAAAACTCGTGCATATTTCTACTACCTGTCGCCGATCGGACAGAAAAGAAAGGCTTTTATAGTGATTCTTTTACATTGAAATCGTAGTTTTGCGATGTTGTTCCAAAACTGTTAAAACTAAAGGGTACTTATCCAAACTGGCCTTCACTACAATGCAACAAGACCTGACCTAACGTAAATTATCATTCCGTGTTCACGTGCAATACATACAAAGATCAATCCCGCAAACATCGCATGCAAACAATCAACAAAATCCGGGTCATCTTGTTCTTTTTAACACCCTTTTCGTTACCTTGGCTAGAAATACTGAGAAAGAACCGGAACAGTTTAAAATCGAGAGCTAAAGGCGAAAATTATGTTAAATCTTGTGACTTGCTTGTCACGCTCGAGCGACCACAAGCTTGATGTTCGCGTGTAGCATAACGACTGGCTAAACTTCTCGTTCGCTTATCGCAAAACGCGGAAGGATCCTGTTATTATATTTCCAAGCTTGTAAACTCTTCGAATATGTCACCTTGTGCTTCTTGTAACAATGACAGAATAAAACTAATCTACGTTGAAAAATGATAATTAATTTCAAGCTCGAACCAAAGTTCTACGGCGCCGCAACAAGTTCGAACCGCGGGGGCAATATATTCATGACACAATTTTCCTGAATTTCTACAAATAATATTAGAAGACAAACAAGAAAAAGGAAACCTTCTGTTGATTTTAAAAGACTTTGTTATCAAGGGAAAAATTAACGCAATAAAATCTAAACAGCAATTCAGCGTTTCTCGCACGCAAACTCTACGAATTCTCGAATGAATTATAAAATATCGGCGGGATTCCATGAACGGAAGATGCAAGAATCGAACTCAAGAAACCGATGACTGTTTATATTATTTTTTGTTCCTAATTCAATGGACATAACCAGTTTATTCCCGTGAAACGTGTTGCTTAATTTGTCATGTTTTCATTCCACTCTTCGATAACACACAGTATGCCTGAGTTTTGAGGCTAATGATTTCACGAATTCAAAACCCGGGATTCAAAACAACAAACGTCCTTTGCTTCCAGTGCAACATCTCTAGGTCTAAGAAAAGGACAGGAGAAAGCTTTGCAGCAGATTGCGCAAAACTTGGCGGCCATATCGCTGGAAGAAAGCAGCAAAGATCAAAGAAGTTCGTCTGCTATCAGGTCGTCTTTACACAATTTCTAACGCTTGTTACGACACGATTCTTACCTTGAAATCGCATGACAACTCTGTGTCGTCTAGAAGACTGATCTTACACTGGAACTCTCCCTCCAGGTTACTTTTACTGCCAATCTTTAACATGGTGAAGTATACTTTAGAATATTTTACCTCAGCTGCTCATGAAGTTGTAGACAGTGATCGGACGCCAAGTAAACCGAGCCTCACTACCGCGTTCTCGTGCTTGAGCCTACCACATTGCGCATGATCACGAATCTTTAACTCCAGACATCCCGGATGTGGAAGCTACAGGTGCAACAACCGGCAGCAACTACTAAAATTTGCTGGAGTCGATTTTTTTCACGCAAAATTACACGTTTTAAAATAATTTGTTTTACATGTAAATAAACAGCGAGTACCCCGCCTATCTGAAAGTTCAGCCAAAACAATTACGTACGCCTGTGCCATTCTCGTTTTTCATAGCAGACTTCTAGCCTCGGTCGTTCGAAAGCCGATTAGCACAATTATGGTCACTAATTCAGGATTAAAAGTAAATCGATTTGAATTTCTCTTGTACGCATAAAATTTGAGATAAATCAAAGTTTAAACTGGAGAAAAAATAACTGTTGTAAAAAAGAACAAAAACCTTACAAAGCGCTTGTAATAATTACAAAACCTTTTACAAATGTTAAACTGAAATCAAAATTTGCGCTTATCCCGGATTTAACGTGACCCAGGACAGGCATGCATTTTTTTCATGATACCGGAGACTCTTTCGACGGTATATATAGCGCACACTTAGTCTGGGAAATCTACTCGGAAATCATTTAAAAGTAAATTTGTGCATAAACACAAACTCCATTTAGCGGTCACTTCTATTATGGGATGGGGACACACTGTGTGTGTTATTCCAATCGCTTGATTTTCGTAATCTATAAAAAAAATAGACATCTGACTTTTACTAGGCATTTGGGTTGAGTAAAATTATATTTTATGCCCTTCAATCCCGTTTCGACGGGTTCATCTTATATTATCTTATCTTATCTCTTATCTCTTCTTATCTTCATCGACGTACCCGCACGCCGAAAACTATCCCACATCCCGCACGCGGAAAACTGTCCTGTATCCCGCCCACAAAATTTATTAGATCCCGCATCGCGCCTCGATTTAAGATAAATTACTGAATCATTTATACCTTTGTAAAATAAGGATTTAACCCCTAAAAAGGTCTGCGGGATTTCGCGCGGAAGTGCTTTGTGGAGTCGCGAACGCGAGCGGCAAAAATAAAGATACTTGAACTTGCGAAGCCGCGAGGAAATTTCGTCGGCGGCGGTGTTCCTCGTGGCTGCTCTCGTTAGCAGGGCGCACATGAAATCCCGCCAGTTACAAGTATGCAGGTTAAGGAGAATTAGTGGAAAACACGGGGCCGGGGTCCCGGGGTCCCGGGGTGTGGAAAACGAGGGGTCCCGGGGTCTGTAGAAAACATGGGGTGTGGAAAACCCGGGGTGTGGAAAACGCGGGGTCCAGGGGTCTGTGGAAAACGGGGGGTCACGGGGTCTAAAAATAAAAAGATCTAGACGGTGAAAAAATTTTCTGGCTAAAAAGACATGTATAATATATAGTTTATCACCAAAGTTAATACATTCGTAAAACGTGTTTCCTTGCATTGAAAGCCTATTATTCATGTCGAAAGCCATTCAAGTTTGTGAATCATATACCGTATTTACTCGAATAAGCGCCGCGGCGCTTATTAAATTTTTTGCATCTCAAGTGCGGCGCTTATTCGAGGGCGGTGCTTATTTAAAATTTGGACGCCATAAAGAATCTTATCTTTTACAGTAATTGGAAATAGTGTCTTTTGATTGTCAGTCTTCGTCTCTTGCTGAAGAAAGAAGTAGCGCTAGCTGTCTTGGCGAAGTTCGCGGCCTTCACAACATTTACAGAGCTGTGTATTGCAAGAATGTAGGATAGAAGAACTAATGGGCGAGCGGTAAAACAATAACATTGAACTGCAAAACATCGCTTTCAGTGATGAAAAAGAAATTTCCAAGTTTGTTTTAGAGTTGCTTTGTAGTGCTGTTACTAGTTAAACGGAATTCCTCAAATAAGCGCCGCATCGGGACTGCGGCGCTTATTATCTTTTTTGTCCCAAATGCGGCGCTTATTCGAGGGCGGCGCTTATTCGGGGGCGGCGCTTATTCGAGTAAATACGGTACTTGTCTTTGCGATCCTTTTGAATATCGTATTTTTTTCATTTTAAAAAAAGAAACTAAATATGAGTTATATACATTTTATTAGTTGGAAATAATTTTTTGCCAAAAAATAACCTACAAATTTTTATCCTCAATCCGAAAAAATTTAGACAAACGACGCGCCAACATCGTCCATGACTGGCACTGCGCTGACTTTATTCACCTAGTTTCATTCATAAATCGGCGTGCGGTGCCGTGGTTTTGGCAGTACCGAGTATTTAGGATGAGGAATATCTGTCACGACAATCTCAAATGTGAACGCTTTTGTCACTTCACGCCTGGATTACTGCAACTGATTACTGGAACTATTAAAGCGGAAAGAACACATAACTCCCACCCTCAAGGACCTGCACTGGCGTTCTGTCAAATCACGCATCGTTTTTAAGTTAATTGTCATTCACCAACCTACCAAACTTGTCTTTTTAACGCCTATAAACCAGCTCGTCCCATTCGATAATCTGGCCAATTACTCTTACAAATTCCTGACGGAAAACATGATGTACATACGGTCAAAGATCCTTTTTTTTTACGCCCCTAAACTATGGAACGACCTACCTTTTCATATCACTGAAAGAGTCTGAGAGCATAGCGATTTTTAAAAAGAACCCTAAACATGGCAAGCCGCTAGTAACCGTTTTCAAAACAAATTCAACTTTGGAATAAAAAATACGTGGGACCCCGTGTTTTCCACAGACCCCGGGACCCCGCGTTTTCCACACCCCGGGTCGACCCCGGCCCCGTGTTTTCCACTAATCCGGTTAAGGACATCATAGCCCCACACGCACACTTGACTTTGTTAAATTTAACTCTAACACACCGCGAAAATATTTCATTCGTGTAATGTCTTTCGTATCCTTTACGTCATTCATTCCATATGCGGATTTTTATTGGATTTTTTTTTTCTCGCTAAAGAAAGCAATTGCTTCGATTCTTTAGACAGTATCAGAAAATCATTTCATTCGTGTCATGTTTCGACCACTTTTATGAAATGAAACGGTTTCAGATGTTTTTTAAAACCTAAATGTTTGGTGACTTTACTGTTCACCTTCATCAGAGTTCTCCTTGAACAGTAAAGTCACCGAAAATTAAGGTTGTAAAAAACTGATCGGCTTAAAAAACCGTTTCATTTCATAAAAGTCCTATGCCGATCGCAATACTGGTTCCAGTATTTTCGACCACAGTTTAGATAAACATATATGGTCTTAAATGCTTCAAGCCACGTAAACTAGTTCTGTATTTGACACATTTCCGGCTGACAAACTTCAAAGGCAAAGTTTGACTGTTTTTATTATCGTGTTTTAATTCAGCAGTATTAAGGACCATTACCTTCATTCAGTCTTAAATCTATTTTACAGGAGAACTTTATCTCTTATAAAATTAATCTTCAGTATTCGGTTATGTTGCGTATAGCTTTCTCGTTTCCATGGCCCGCCATTTCTATAAAACAGCCCAAAACAAGGCTGGCGGACTTTGATTATTCCAACTTAATTAGAGTCATATGAGTCTAAGAAAACTGCCCACTTTGTCAGGCAAGGAGAACATCGTCATGATCTTTGTTATTTGTCACTCTCTTGGCGTACATTATAGTGGATACATACACAAATATGATTTATGACCGTCGAGTCGTAAACCAAAACCAACGCTTGTTCAATCATAAATAAGATGAAATACAAACGAGCCAATGCGCGAAATGCGCGAAAGTGTATAAACAAGTCAACCACTGCCGAGGAAAAATTGCGTTTCTGAGCCAACTCACAACTGTTCATGGGTTTGCACGTTGTTGAGAAAGGGATTTTTCTCTTTTTCTTTACTGTAAGGGACAAAACCAGAATCAGTGCTGTTTTCCCGCGCTTTTCGACGCTTGGCTCCAGATGCATGTTTTTTTTTTTTGCTTTTAGTTCTGATTGGTTCATTGCATTATTTCCGTTTGCTGTGATTGGCTGGATGTGATTTCTTTGGTTTTGGTTTTAGTCACGAGAAACCCGGTCGTGACTGATCCATCGGGCAAATCGGCATTCATCTTTTTTCATTAGACTAAATCTGAATAGCTAAATCTTCTCCCCTCATCGACTTCACCAGGAGAGCGTGGTGCTAGCCTTGAGCTTGTAATCGTCTCCCAGCCACTAGATGGATTTCTGTTCAGTGTTCCCGAATTAACTCCTTCAAGCGTTGCAATATACCCAACTGCTCAGCTTCCAACTATTTTCTTTTCCACCACTCTCTTTGTTCATCTGTTTGCGACAGTACAACGAATGCTTGACTTTGTGGTACTTTCATAGCGTTTCCAAATTCCGTCATCATTGTAATATACTTGTGTGCACTCAGAGTTCACAGCCAGAACCTCAGCACCCCGCACTTGAGGAGTGTTATCCAGCACAGAACGTACAGTTATCACGCCACCCCAGGCACAGCGGTCAATGTTAAGGTAATACCGGGCCCCTACAAAAAAAATAAGTTTAATAATACATTAATCAATGCCTTTTTGGTGACACACGCAGTGTCACGAAGTTTCGATTACCCTTTGACATGATATCTTTAAGTGGGTTCCATTTGATTAAACCAATCAAAATTAACAACTTGGGAGTCTGACTCGTCCCCAGTCGTCTCTTATTCGAAAAATTGCAAGACGCAAAGGATGTTTTTCATCCTTCCCATGATTCCCTCAGTGTTCAGCGTCCTAAACTCAAGACGGACTCAAAAGACGACTGGGGGCGAGTCAGCCTTGGGAGTGGACATGTTAACTCCGTCAACCACAGTGACACTTGTGATTAATTACAAAAACATCAGAAAGACAAAGAAAAAAGTCAAAAGGATGCAAAAGTAATTAAAAAAACTGTCGAGTGCATGTCAACGGAACGGTGCACAGTACTGCAAAAATAAAATCGATTTGAAACATCAAGTACGTAATATAACGTCGAGACAGAACCAATTCTTTTTTCTTTCATTTTTTTTCTCGTCCACAACATTATTATCAATCCTGGTTATGATGCTCTGATGTTTCTTGGCAGTTTTGGTCATTTTATTTCGAGTGACTTAGTTTCGGGGTCAGTTAGTCGTTACATGTGCAATCTGTGTTTTTTTACATCCAGGACTGCACATAAAATGTGAAATACCTGAAACATTGATTGGTTGAAAGTTTAGACCAAGCTTGGTTTTTAATTTCTCCCAACTGAACTCAACTCCATTCACTGTTGGTGTCTAAAATGAGACAGAATAATAAAGCAGACATGAAAAGACACTTAGCTTGTTTCCAACTTAGTAGCAATTGCAACTGGCAAACAAAAATGTTTATACCAGGCTATAGTCCAGTCCTTGAATCCTCTCTTCCGTGCACCCTTTATAGGGGTTGAACCCAGGCGTGTGAAAAGAGAGTTCAGAATAACTTGTATGCGCATGCGCCAGTTTTTCACCCGAAATCAGGGGAAAACCATATTTGGCAGCACTTTTTAGAACGCCTGTGCACAGATGACGAGTTGAACTATGTGACCGTGTACTAAAGCAGGATCACCAGGAAAACTAAAAGCTAACGGTCAAAACACAAATCGCTATCTGTCAACTATTTCTGGTATTTTGTACCTGTTCATTGAATTTGTTTTGGATGCAATTGAGCGCAGTTTTTTTTCTTGCATTTATTCACGCGCTTGGTCGTGTAGTTGAATCTGTCACTCGAGCACCCACCGCTCCCAAGCAATTAATGCCACACTCCTCGTTTCTTATTGGTTTATTCTGTGCATGCGCATGCAAGTTATCCCGTACTCTCTCTTCTCTCGCCTGGGTTCAACCCCTACAAAGGGCGTGTGGAGGAGGGAGTTCAGGGACTGGACTAACCAGGCTATGATGTTGTAATGACAACCATTTATTTTACGATGATAATCAATTTTTGGTTCACCACAAATTGACGTACATTCAATATATACCAACTGAGTTGGGTCAACTCTTCTGCAAGACGACCCATCTTAGCAGTTTTGTTTGAAACCGTAGTGAACATGACTTACCGGAAGTCAGTCGTAAGGGTAATAATAATGTTCTGTTTCTGTCATGATGCACCCATCACCTTCTCGTGCATTGTCAGAACTTGAATCACAAACTAACAGTAGCTTCACAAACACATAACATTGTTTACAATCTCCAGCCAAAAATTTTGAGAAAGATACCATGTTTAAATAGCAAAATTGAATATGCTGTTTGAGATACCATTCCCGGGTTCTCAGCATGTCCCCATATAGAAGGGGAGGGACAGGAGGGTAAATCTCCCTCCTCCCTATTTGTTGAGCCAATTTCTCCCTCCTCCCTATCCTGTACCTCCCCCCTCCTCCTCTATTCACAGTAAACCAAATAAGGGAGTCCCCCTGGGCTGTACCTGTTGATCATGAGTCTTGAAAACAAATGACAATGTGTGGCCTGGTATGCTTCCTCTCCGACAATACCAATAACGAAGCATAGATCCTCTGGAATAGTATTCATAAAGGAAAAGCAGAAGAATACCAAAGAGAACTACTAAAGGCAGTTTCCAATGGAGTCCTGAAACGAACAAGAAAAAAAATAGGTTTTATAAAAAAGAACTGACGGTCAGTTGGCCACTAGGTGGCAAGCAGACAGATTTAAAGACTGAAGTTACAGTTGGTTATTCAATCACTTACACAGCCTGATGATGGGCCCCTGGTGAAAAAAATCTTGCAAAATCTCAAACGATTTTCAAATATTTGATTAAAGATCCTTAATGAAGGGCTGAAAAAGAATTTACTTCCAGGTTGACTTTTAGACAGAGCAGCTGTCAAATTTTACTTGCTCGTGACAGTTGACTTAAATGGGCCCTTGCCTGTCAGGCAAGTGGGCATGAAAAGTTATTTATTTGCCCAGCACAAAAATCTACTTGTCCTGGATGACAGGACAGCACTTTTTGCGAGCCTTGATAAGTAAGGAACTTAAAGGATTGTAACTTGATTTAACTAGACATTTTCAAAGGAACACCCAGTTCATCAATGCTAAGTCATTACCCTGTCATTTAATTTTTTATTTCACTAATAGTTTCTAAGTAAATCATTTACCACTCTTGAAGAAGTTTATTTCTTTTGAAGTCATCTTGTCCATTCCTTGGGACAAACCAACCACTTTCCCTTCAAGAACCTCCTGTCGACTTCGAAGGCCTTTGCGTTCGTCTTCAAACCTGTCTCTAACCTGGTGTATAAGAGTTGCATTTGATGAAGCTATGTTTTCATTTTCCACCACCAACTCTTTAATCTTTAACTGATCTTCTTTGAGGTCATTGAGGCCACTTTCCAAGGCCACATGCTTGGCTTCAAGTCTTTTGATATCAAGTGCAAATAGTTGTGTCAAATTTTGAAGGTTGCTTCTTAATCCCTCGTGGTCCTGCATCCAGGTCTCTTTGTTTTCCTCAACAGAAGTAACTAATGTTGCCATTTCTTCTTGAACAAGCTTTAACACATCATTATTGACTGGCTGTCCAAAGCACATGTCAATTCCTATATTGTGTTGAAATACCATGTTCATTTTTATATTCATCGCAATTAAGTTATCTAAATTTTTGAGTAAAGTCACTTAGAAAAGAGCTAAATGAGAACATAAATTTGTCTTTGTTATTGCCTGATTTATCATAACACATGTATACACTTATTAGAATGGGCCACACCCAACTGTAGATCAAGCATCAAAGGGTAAACAGCTGACAAACAGTCTGCACTTTTTCTACTAAAGGTGCTCATGTGTTTTATTTTTGCTAAGAAATTGTTGTGTAAAAATATGTAAATATTTTAATGTAATGTAATTTAATGTAATGTAAAACTTATCTATAGTCGTCATTGGTATTGTTTGGTTTTATTATAAGCTTTGGAAGAAATTTCAGTTTACACATTGGCCGTGCAACATGCCGTGAATGCAAGTGTACAATTGCATTTTTAACACAAAAGGTGAAATTTTGGAGGTGTCATTCCTTTGACAGTGGAACTTCCTGTTTAAAAGATAGTACAGTCAAACCTTTTTAATACAGATACCAAAGGGACAGGGAAGCGAACAATTTACATATACAAGGGCGGATCTAGGGGAAGGGTGTAAGGGGTGCCACCCCCCCCCCCCCCGAGATGACCCAGGTCTTTCTAATACAACTGGTATTTTGCAAGAAAAGTCAGTTACGCCATTCCTTAGTGGTGCACCAGCTTCTAAGTAAAATCCTGGATCTCCCTCTAATATTGATACTGACCACACTGATAGAGACCCTTGCAGCTGTATGTTGCAGTTCAGATAACTTGGTGTCACACTAAAGAACATTACTGAGCATTTAAAGCAAATGAAAGATCATCGCAGTAATGTACTCAACTTGAGCAGTTGAGAAAAGCAAGCCTGAAAAAAATTCAGGCTTGAATGGGAATCGAACCCATGACCTCTGCGATACTAGTGCAGCGCTCTAACCAACTGAGCTATCAAGCCAACTGGGAGCTGGTCAATTGTGAGTTTGTAATATACCTGTGGATGGAGAAGATATGAAATTACTGAGCATGCAGGTAACATTTAAATCCCCCTTACAGGAATAAAAAGTTCTCAATGCAATACAAGGAAGCGCATAACCAGTTACCTCTGTTTCTCCATTCCTTTAAATCATCCAAAACCTTTGCCTCAAAAGTCACAGGGAGATTCAGTCTTTTGATCAGATTTTCCATAAGTTGAAAACACTTCAAGTAGTAGGCTTCAGTCCATGTTGGAAACTTACAGTGACCCCATTCATTGCGAACATCATTGCGCACATCCATTGCAATGATATCAATTCCATGGTAAACAAAGTTTGGTGCTCCACATAAAATGGAAAGGGCCGCAGATGAGTCTAATGATTCATCAAAACCTGTGAAGCCTGACATGAATGGTTTGACAAAGAGTTTAGTCAGGGAAACTTCATCTTTAACACTGTAATCATAGCTGTGGTGTGATGCTTGTGCTCTGTTGTTATTAATGTTTATGTAATTCAGACGCAGTGTAGAAGGAGGAAGGTATTTGAGATGAGAGGCAGATGTTTGTAGATGAATGTTGGTTGGTGGTTGTATCAAGTTCTGGTAGAGTTGCTGTAGTTCTTGTTCAATAACCTCCCTTATTGCTGGTGTAAGGACTTTTGAGAGGCAAATTCCTACCACTAACCACCTCTTCTCCTCATCTGTAAGCATATCTGCCTTAACATCTAACAAACTTCTAGACAATTAGTTTTCAAAAATTTCTGCGAAAAAATGAAAATATATGAAAAAGTTAGCAACACATGCTCCAACAGGTTATGCTGGGCCTATACTTGTGTTAGAAATTATAAAATGTTTGGGGAATAACGCACGATATGATTGGCCAGTTCGACTTTATTTTAGCTCCATAAAGGATGCGGCTTATGTCACGTGCGTGCTAGACATATCTAATAATAATATTAATATAACAAATGCCTGAGATCCATCATGGGCATCCACTGGCCAGAGGTCATAACAAATGAAGAGCTTTGGACAACAACTGAGCAGGAAAGGATCAACATCCAGATAAGAAGGCGAAAGTGGGGTTGGATTGGGCACACCCTCAGGAAAACAAACTGCAATGTCACCAAGCAGGCACTGAGATGGAACCCACAGGGGAAGAGGAGCCGAGGCCGTCCCAGAAACAGCTGGAGGAGGACGGGAGATGACGAGGCGAGCAAAGCAGGCTACACCTGGAGGCAGATCGAAAGGATAGCCCAAAACAGAACACGATGGCGAGCAGTGGTTTCCGTGGACCTATGCTCCATGGGGAGCGAAAGGGTTTAAGTCAAGTAAGTCAATAATAATTAAATAACAATAATAATAATGATAATAATGACGGGAGCATAATTGGAGTATAATACTATTGTGTCTATGCTACATACTACTATTGTATCTATACAGGAGAGGGGAAGAAGTTTTTTTCTTGAATGAAAATTTGCATTTCAAAATCTTTGGGTTTCTATTAAGACAGGAAACTGAGATTACTTTGGTCCATGCAAGTAAGCATAAAACTTTCTATGACATGAACCCCAAAATAAGTCCTTCAGTCACTCACGGCTCGGGAATCGTTTGCCTGGAAGTAAATTCTTT